>NC_135318.1:70360165-70662857 GCF_048772815.1 Callospermophilus lateralis | reverse complement strand
CCCAAGGGAACCGAGTCGTGCCTTCTATCTTTTCATCATTGAGGAAACAGCAAAATGGCACTGTCTGAGGACAAGGAAACGGGCCCTCACCAGACACTGAGGCTGTCGGCAATTTTATCTTAGAATTCCCAGGCTCTAGAACTATACAAAATGCATTTCTGGTGCTTATAAACTAACCAGTTTATGGTATTTTTCTTATGGCTTAAATAAACTAAGGCATTGAATTCCATTGAATTAAAAAAATTTTATCCAGCACCCGCTTTTTTTTCCCAGTCATCGCTCTTAAAATATAAATGTTTTGACCTGTTCTCCCCCTCTTTTCCTTATCCAATTTGTTCACGCATGATGTTTAATTTTCCAAGGGAATCTTTAACAAATTAATCGTGGTTATCTTAAGTTTCTATACAGATGTTCCAACATTTGGACCACATCCCCAACTGGTTTTGGGGATTGTTTTCTTTCTCTGTGTTCTTTTGTTTCTTGTCTCCTTGTTCATATTTTCAGTTTGATTGAAAACCAGACATCTTGTGTGAGGCCAGCAGAGACTGAGATAAATAATTTTCTTTCTAAAATGGGACCCTTCTGGTTTTTTTGTAGACTTATTTTAGGGGGCAGGTTTAAGTCAATCAAGTAAGGTGTTGTGCTGGGCTTCACTATTGTCACCTTCAGTCTAACATGAGTGTTGACGTCCTCTAGTGTAAATTCTGTGTAAGATAAAAACCAAGTAGCTTGTCAGTTGTCTGCTTTACTCTCAATTTCAGTGTTTCTCTTGGTACCTTGAGCTCAGAAACCCTCTTCTGATGTAAAGGGCTAAGGAAAACATTAAAGTTCTTTCCTATCCATGTGCCTGCCATGACTTTGCTCATCATGGATGGAATATCTAAAGAATGCTAACTTCTTGGTGGGTTTGTCTCAGAAGAACTCAGACTCATTCTCTCATTTCGAGGATACCTCTTCCTCCCTCTAGGGTCTGGCTAGTCCTTGGGGGATGAAGTGTCCTTGAGGAATAGATAGGTCAAGCCAGTTGTTAGAATAGAGCTGTCTTTGTTCTAACTTGTATTTAGGGACTCCCCTGGGAATCAGATTTTGGAATCCCACCTGTGGAGAGGACACTGTGTCCAGTACTTCCCAATCAGGACCCTGAAAAGCTACCCTGGATTCCCCAGCTACATGGCTTCAAGTGTTGGTATTTCCCTGATTTGCTAATATGTTTTCTTTTTCTCTTGCCTATTACTTTTGCTTTTCCTCTGCCTTCCATAAAACAAACAGTATTTTGTATAAAGAGAGTGTCTTTGTTGTCTATTGAATCTGATCTGCCAAATTGAGCAGCTGCACACACATGGTAATACACTTTAACAATACACCTAACTCTTGTCCTCCCTCAACAGTATATTCTGTTGCATGTTGCTCAATGTTATGGTTTGGATGTGGTGTCCCCCAAAAGTTCATGTGTAAGACAATGTAAGAAGGTTTGGAGGAGAAATGATTGGCCTTAACCTAATCTATGAATTAATCCCTCACGGAATTAACCAAGTGGTCCCTGGAGGCAGGTGGGATGTGGCTGGAGAAAGTGGTTCATTGGGGGCATGGCTATCTTTCTCACACCATTGATGTTTGTGAAGAATAGCCCATCAGTAGGTACAGATTACATCTGTAGACTGTATGTGTTCCATGCTCTCTTGGAAACCTACATACACTTTGTAGTAATTCATTATTGTCATGGTTTGGATATGTGGCATTCCCCAAAAAACTCACATGGGAGACAATGCAAGAAGTTTCAGAGGAGAAACGATTGGACTGTGAGAGTCTGAAACCAATCTGTAAATTAATCCCTCATGGGATTAACTGAGTGGTAACTAGAGGCAGGTGGGTGCGGCTGAAGAAAGTGGTTAATTAGGGGTGTGGTTATGGTGTATACTTTTTAAAATCTAGAGCTGGATCTCTCTCTGCTTCTTGATCACCATGATGTGAGCCCCTTTCTTCTGCCACCCTTTCCCACCATGATGTTTAGCCTCACCTCCAGCTCTGAGGAATGGAGCCGGCCTTCTCTGGACTAAAACCTCTGAAACTGTGAGTCTTGGAATAAACTTTTCCTCCCTTACAGTTCCTTTAGTCACAGCAGCAAAAAAGCTGGCTAAAACAATTATTTTAGCTGAATTCTTCTTACCAGTTTCCAGGTGTACTTGGACAGAAACAAGGGTTCTGAATCTCCTTGGAAACCTATCATTAAATTGGTTAAATTTTTGGTTGGTTGTTTACCCTGGGAACTCAGCTCCTTGTTGGATACCTCAGCCCTCTGTTGGATACCAGCATACTAACTGATTATTCATTGCAATAAAATCCAAATACACATTGTCAGTGTCTTCATTCTAGTCAGAAACTGATACATATTATAACTGCACATCATACATCCCAGAGTTTTTTTTATGAAAATTTCATTTTTAAAATAGCTTTTACATATATCCCACACTATTAGTCATATATCACAATCAATGAACCAATGTTGATGAATGATTATTAACTAAAGTTCATATTTCATTCACTTTTTCTTGTTTTGTTTTTTTTTTAAATCTAATTGCTGTTTCTCTTGCAAGATTCCATCCAAGACATGACATTTATTTAATTATTATTTCTCTCTCTCTCTCTCTCTCTCTCTCTCTTGATGACAATGGTAGTTTTAATGATGTTGGTCAATATTTTGTAAAAATGTCCCCTAATTTTTATTTTTGTATTGTTGTCCTCATGATTACTTTGCAATAAAGTGTTTTGGGGAGGTAAGAACCATTTTCATCATATTGTATCATTACTATCTATGAATATGACCTATCAGGGTTGATATTAACCTTGATCTTCCAGCTAAGGTGAAATTTGTCAAGTTACCCTATTGTGAAATTACTTTTTTTTTTTTGTCCTTTTCATACTATTGAGAAGTAAACAAGCCTCTTACCTAGGGAGTGAAGAGTTATGCTTCTGGAAGGTAAAGTATATACATAAATTATGATTCTTCTACAGGGTGAGTTGTGTGTGTGTGTGTGTGTGTGTGTGTCTGTGTGTGTATGTGTTGTCTGATAGGTATTCATTTTATACTTTGGGTTATAATCCAATGCTATTTTTGCTTTATTCTGCTGGTCAAATTGCTTTAGATTTGACCATGGGGGACTCCTTTAGTTGTCTCCTATACTCACTTTATATGCTGCCATCCTGAAGGTATGGCTTTGTTTTAACTAATTGTTTTATATATATCAATCATTTATTTTTAAAAATTGTGTTTTATGTGAAGTAGATAGATTTTGTATATATAACTATATACAATTATATATATATAATATATAATATATATATATATATATATATATATATATATATATATATATATATATAATCTTTCTAGATAGTATTAGATTATAACCCAAAGTGTCAAATAAATATCTGAGTCAATTTAAACATACCCAAATGCCGCAGTCTGGCTGGGCACAAGATCACGAGCCACTCAAACAGGAACAAACTTTATTTGAAAAAACCGCCAATACCACGTTCGTGCCGGGGAAGATTCCCGATCCACCCACGCGGCGTTCTGCCGGTTCCTTCCCTGGAACCCCAGCGCAAGATCCTCCCCCGGAATTCCCTCCTACTGTACTTTCCCAACCAATGGGAACTCTCCAGGAGTCCCGCAGCAGGCCAAGGTAAACAGCAGGAGTCCGGTATCCATATGAATGTAATTTTTAACATAATCATATCATCTCAATGGCTAGCTGGCATCACCTTTCAATCAAAAATGCCATGCATCATATTAATTGGCTGTGGCTCCCAGCACCCAAACACAGACAAACATAAACAACAGATACACACACACCTGAATATATATATATATATATATATATATATATATATACACATACATACACCTGTGATTGGTATAGATACACACACACACACACACACACACACACACACATATATATATAATTGATATTGATATTGAAATTGGATGTTTAATAATCCATAATTTTTTAACTTACATTAAGTGTCAACACATGATGAGCTAAATATATATAAATATTCTCCCTTTAAGGATTTTACTCAGATCTTTGTGTTTACTATTTTTTTAGCTAATCTCATGATTTTGTATTACTTTAGCTTTATAACTCATTTTAATATTCTAGATTTTGCCTAAAAGATTCTGCTAAAATATATTCACAAAGATTATCAGTATTTTCTTGTTTGATACATATCTCAATTTGTTTTCAAATCAAAGTACCCAGAAGAAAATTTTCAGGAACAAAGGAAAATTTTTAATATTACAGTGGAGACCAATTTAATAATGGTATAGAACCAGAAGCAGGTCTTGATTCTCAATGCCCAGACTGGGTGGCAGAATGAAGGATCACATGGATATCTATGATGCACATTTCCTGCTTCCTAGAACATTTAAACTTTTATTTAAAAGCAAGGACATTAAAGAATGCCATTTTAGTAGATAAACTTTGACATATTATTAAATAGTTATTTTTAAACTACTAAAAATATATTTTAACCTATTGTATATATGTTGGAGATGCCAACTAATTTTCTACTTTCTTGCCTGTTTTATGTAGTTTAGATAATGAGAAGACGCCATCTGATTGTTAATCTTCATAAGGATAAGATTATTAAAGGTGAAAAATATATAGATATGATATAGAAAAGCTGAACAGAATATTTAGTACATACAATCATCTTGGAAATTTTATATATATATATATATATATATATATGTAAATTTCTGAAATGAGAAAAGTCAGTTGCTGTAGAAGAAAATGAAGTGATGTGACTCTCGATGGAGCTAAGTCTGTCTTCAAAAGCAAATCCTGCCTGTCTATTGTGTGCATTAACAAATATAAAGCTTTTGAGGAAAATCAAAATGTGGTCTCTGTCCTTCTGAAAGGTGTTTCTGACTTGTTGGGAGGCCAAATCTTGTACAGATTAACTATTAAAAATCAGAGCTCTCAAGGTAACCTGCTACATCCTGGAAATTGTGAAGATTACTTCTCCAGCTCTTTTCACCAATGTTTAGCTTCAGTGATGTCACACAGTTTTCTCTACTTCCCTGAAAGATAATAAGTTTCCCATTATTGATTCTCACTTTCTTTTGTTCCTTCCTCTTTATCTCCATTTCTCCACTCTGCTCAGCTTTCTATTCATGTGAGGCTACTGTGATGTTCTTGTTTTCTTTCTCATTTTCTTTGCCACCTCTCTGTTTCTTAACACCACTAACAAAACTTCTGCTACCTTCTTTTCCATTTCATTACCTGGATAAAACAGTTACTAAATGTATACAGTTTCTGATTATCAAACATTTCTGTTTGGATCCTATTTTAACATATACTCGCTGATCAAATTTTATACTCATTGATCAAATTTATATACATTAAACACCAGAGACAAACTTAGGAAACAAAGGTGAAATTGTTAGAAACAAATGATCCTTGACTTCAACAGAACAATAATAACACCCATACATCCATTTACTCCTTTCTTTAATCCACAAATGTTGTGAGATTTGGGGACCTTCCCTAAATCAATAATTACCACATGGCAAAGATAAACAGCTCATGGTGCATAATAGATATTGTCAGCCTGGGTTCAGACCCAGGAAATAGATTTATGATTCTGGCATGTAGAATAAGATGCATGACATAGTTGGGATAGTAGAAATGATTTATTTGGAGGTGACAATATTCCCTAGCCAGTCTCCAGCTTTAACTTGGCCCCCAGCCAGCTCTAATTTGCCCCCTGAATCATTTCTATAGGCCTTTCTTATATACAGGCCAAACAAAGAAGGTCCACTACAAACAGGTTATAACTGTGGGCACATGTTCACAAGAAAATGTTTATGACCTTGAATATACATGCTGAATCACAGTGTTTATGACCTTGATGACACATTAAATGATAGCCTGCCAGAAGTCTCAGTGATGGAGCCTCTCTGTAGCCATTTTGAGTCTACCCTACAAGTATGCAGATATTTATTGAGTTTTATCTGATTATTTAATGAAGTGACCTAAGGGAAACATTTACATAGAAAAATAAAGTTGTGTTTAGGAAAAAAAAAATGGAGACAATTGCTATCATGAAATAGATGGAAAAATTATTGTAGAAAGATGATACTGATATTTATTAGTTTAAAATATTCTGTAATGAAAAGACTACATTTTGTTATTTTTTTAATGGATGAAAGCAAAAACTGTGCATAATTTGAATCTATTCCTAAAGGAATTATGAAACCTTGTTTCTATAAACATTTTAAGAAAACAATGTAGAAATTATTGCTTGTAAGGAATTAGAATAGTCTTATGTGAGGGCAGGTTGCTTCTCATGGCACTTAACATTGGGCCTAATGTCCTTATTAAATACATGTAGCTCTTTGCATCTAAACCTTTCTTTTATCTTCTTTGACATCTCTATTTATAAAATGTTAAAATTTGGGTGAGAGAGATAATTCCCCAAAGTAATACCAGGATATGCAATGCTAACTTTCATAAATAGTCTTTTTGCTTTTGTAGATTGGAACATAAAATATATTGAAATATAAAAATATTGTTCCTGATGTAGAGAACTCATGAATTTTAAATATTTTCGATATGCCACTCATTTAAAACTTTAAACAAATACAATATTTCTCAAAAAATACATTTTAAGGTCTGGAAGAGAGGAAAAGAGCTATGGTCTCCTCTACATTTACATATAATGTTTGCATATCGAACAGCACACTTTGAGAGCCACCAGCTAAGTCTCCCTTAAAGGCACATCTTAAAGATGTATATATTTATTACACACAAGGACTTCTTTTGCACATGTGGTAACATTTGAATAGAAAACAGTCTTTAATGAAAGTACATAAATAATCCAGTGTTCTATAACATTGAATGGAGTCAAATGCTATAACCATCAAGCAAGAAAATCTGAATATAGTCCTTGCCTTTGGATTTGGTCAGTGGACTAGATGTCCTGATCATTTAAAATAAAAATTGCCAGAGATTTGGAGACAGTCATATATTTTTTTAAATGAGACATCATTAAAATATAGTTTAATGATATTAAAATCATTATATCATTAAAACACAGTTAATATATTGAAATACATAGGCACTTTGATAGCATTTAAAAGATTTTTTTTTTTTTGCTCCAAAGACATCACAATTAATAGGGAAACCCTGAAAAGAGTTTTCTGCTAGAGACATGGTCAAAAGAAAGATGCCTTCTATCATCATTGTTTACTTTGTTGCTATTATGCAATGTAATGAGATAAACAGAAGTTTGAATAAATAGAAGTTGGAAATTTTGAATAGTAGTGGTGACTAAGAGTATTAGTTTTTAAAAGCCCACAAACCACAAAAATATTCTTATTTATTCATATACTAGTTGGTTGTACAGTGTACACAATTAAATAGTATTTATATATGCAACTTACTTGAATTAGACAATAACAGAAGAAAATATTCCATTTTTAGAAGTAGCAAGCACAACACTAAAATATCAGTTCATTTTGTGCTGTTATAACAGAGTGTCTGATTCAGTAATTTATAAAGAACAGGAAAGTATTTTCTCATGATTCTGGAGGCTAGGAAGTTCAAGGTCAAGATACCAGTGTTTGGTGTCTGTTAAGGGTATTCTTTCCGCATTCTCACATGGATAAGGAAGAAGGACAACAGAGCCAATTTGTCAAAAGCCAAGTGAAGCCTCTTCAATAAGAGTCTTCATCCCATTCATCAGAAGGGGTCCTCTTGCCCTCGTCAACTCTCAAAGGGACCTACCTCTTAATGTTATTACAGTGGAGTATCACATTCAAACCATAGCATCATACAAAAAATTTCAAGAAATATATTAATGAAAATTTCAGATTTTTTCATATTGAAAGTTATTGAGGAAAATTTGAACAAATATGAAAATAAAGTTCCCAAGAAAAATCAAGAAATGTATAGAAATACTCTCAAGCTAGAAATTACTGAGGAAGACTAATACAATTTGGTAATGAAATCCAATATTTCAAATTTCCAGTATTTAAAACTTTGCAGTAGTGATGCATGAATTATCAGCTCAGATAATGGAGCAAAATGTTAAATGCATATATATACACAAATTCAGATGTAAATTTGATACATGCTGGAGGGATAATCTGATTACTGTTACTGTATAGCAAAATATCCCCCCAATTTTTTTTCTTTTTTTGACAACTTAACAACTTAAAAATTATAACAAATTAACAACTTAAAATTATAATTATCATCACTGACAATTACTGTGGGATAGAAATTTTGGAGCATCTTAGCTGTATACTTCTGCCTCTGGATAGTCCTAGGATCATCTCAAAGGTGTCTTCATGCATATGCTGGCACCTGAGTTGACAGCTTTGTTAATGGACAAGTCATAACTTCACATGATCTTCTATCTCTTCAGTTGATTCCCTGACCATTGCAGTGTCAGAGTAGTCAGACTTCTTACTTGGTTGCTCAAAGCCCCAAATGCACATTTCCTGAGATAGGAAGCCAGGAGGAAGCCATGTTGCCTTTCATTTCCTAAGTTACAGAGCAGCACATCCCTCTTATTCTATTGGTTGAGATAAGTATCGCTGGTTTGCCTTGGTGCAGGGGAGAGAACATAGACCTTGTTCTCAACAAAATAGTATCAACATCTCCTCTTAAGAATATTGTGCAGCTAATTTTGGAAATTGCAGTCTTCTACAGAGTTTATTTCAAATCAAATGGAAAAATACATATTATGTCATAAATGGTTTGGAGAGCTTATTGGGAAATATATATCCATATTTAACAATAATATACCAGGAAATTTACAGAATATGGACTGTATAAATATAAAATTATATAGTTATATATTACTACAGGAAAATGATGAGCACTCCTTTTCAATGCCAATTACTACTCAAATGCTATTTAAAAATCTCCATGAGTCTGATAACAAAAATAAAATTTTTAATAGTTTTTAAGGATAATGAAAGATAAATGCAAATAATTGCAGAATTATGAAAAATGTTTGAAACTCCTGTCAGGGGCAGAAGTCTTACATTTCTGATCCTCTAAAATCATAAGGTTAATAACCAATGGAAGAATGTGGGAGAAGAAATTTAAAAAGTACCAGTGAAAATATTGCTTATACATATGGAAAGCTATTTAATTTTATATATAATGAGAAAGAACATTAAAACTATATTGAGAATCCCCAGTTGACCTGTAAGACTGGTTTCGTTTGAAAATGTATTGGCATGTAGTGCTGGTGAGTCCTATGGAGAAAAAGGAATATGTTGCTTTTGAAAATGTAATTTCCTAGGAAGAGTCTTTGGCCAATTTATTTCAAAATTGCAATTGACTCCACTCTTTTTCCTCAGGGAATATATTTGTGGTAGGTAAGACTCTAAGAAGATCTCCAATGGCTCATGTCTTCCTATAATCCAGGATTCTTGGGTACAGATAGAATATATAATTTCTTTCTTTCTTTCTTTTTATTGTACAGAGGATTGAACTTTGGGTCACTCAACCACTGAGCCACATATCCAGCCCTTTTTATATTTTATTTTGAGACAGAGTCTCACTAAGTTGCTTAGGGCCTTGCTAAATTGCTGAGGCTACCTTTGAACTCACAATCCTCCTGCCTCATCCTCAGGAGCCTCTGGGATTACAGGTGTACACCACCATACCCAGCTATAATTTGCTCTTTAACTAATAAAAATATGGTAAAAATTATGAGATATACCTTCTGTGATTATATTCAGTTGGAATTCAGTGGTAAAGAAATATACAGATGTAATTACAGCTTGGAATTAGTCAATATTAAGTTAATCTAAGGTGAAGCTAATTTTAAACTAATCTAATGTGAGGAACTGATCTAGTCAAGCAAACTCTTTAAAAGAGGATCTAGAGGAAGTAAGACAGAGAAGGGGTCAGAGACTCTCCTTTCCTATGCTTAAGTAAGCAACCATGAATTTTACTACTACAAGGCTCTGAATTCTGCTAACAACCAAGCTTATAAAAGGACTCCAGGCTCCAGATGCAAAACAGCTAGATGGATTAAGTCTTTGTGTGCATCTGAATAGAGGGCCAGACTCTTCCATGCTGCATTTCTGATTCACAAAAACTATGAGATAATAAATAAATGATTTTTTTAAGCTTCTAAACTTTTGACCATTTTTATATGGCAATAGAAGACTAATAAAACATTTCTTGCATAAATGTGCACACATGCAAATTGATGTAGATTAGGCTTCTTGTTATTGCATTGCTTATAAGTGTGATATTTAAACCAAGCTTAAAGTTCATCCATAAGATGCTGTGTAAACAAATGATGGCCAATCTGTTCCATGGAATATTATAAAATTTAAAAAAAGAATGAAGAAATTCATTATTTATTGAAATGCAAAATCTTCAAAATATATTAAGTGAAAAAAAGCAAGATGAAGAATAGCATGAATAGTGTAAAAGGCAGAAAAAACAAATTAGATTTGCATTTGTTCACATACAAATCAAAACTAATGTTAATCATGTAGTATGGCAATTGGAATATGGGATCTGATTGGAAAGAGCATGTAGGAGATAACATTTTTACTATTAATGTACTATTTTTTAATTCCTTTAATATGGCTATGACTACCAGATTGGATAAATTCTAAGTATCTAGGTTTATTTAGATCTAGAAGTCCAAAAATATGGCACCAGCATCTGCTTAGCATCTAGTGGAGGTTTTACTGCAGGGTTGTAATTTGCATTTGTTCACATATGAATCAAAACTAACAGTAATCATGTAGTATGGCAATTGGAATATGGGATCTGATTGGAAAGAGCATGTAGGAGATAACATTTTTACTATTAATGTACTGTTTTTTAATTCCTTTAATATGGCTATGACTACCAGATTGGATAAATTCTAAGTATATAGGCTTATTTAGCTTAGCTCAAGAAGTCCAAAAATATGGCACCAGCATCTGCTTAGCATCTAGTGGGGGTTTTACTGCAGGGTTGTGACATGGTAAGAAACAGAGAAAGCTACCCTAAGAGAGCTCATTTTTAGGCTGGGCATATTGGCACATGCCCGTAATCCCAATGGTTTGGGAGGCTGAGGCAGAACTATTGCAAGTTCAAAGCCAGTCTCAGCAACTTAGTGAGACCCTGTCTCAAAAGAAATGCACAAAAAGGGTTGGGGATATGGCCCAGGGTTAAGCATATCTGGGTTCAATTGCTGGTACAAGAAAGAAAAAAGAAAAGCTTATTTATTTTTTTTTATAACAAAACCACTCCCTCACTAATCCATGAATCCTCATGACTTAAATCAGCTATTAAAAGTATCACCTTTTAATATCTTTCACTGACACTCAAATCACAACATGAGTTTTGGTAGGAATATGTAAACCCTAGCAATTATTTATTTTAAAATTGTAATAAAATATTTTAAATGCTAAAAAAATAAGAATGTTTAACACACAATAACATTTTATAGACTATCAAAACAGAAAAAGTAATGCATTAACAAGAAATGTGCAGGCCAAAATGACTAAAAAAACAGCACAATAGAAGAGAGCAGACAGAAAAGAGAGATACAAGGATCAGGGGTGATGAACAGTTAGTATGTTGTTGGATGTTTGGTTTATATTAAAGCACTGGAAATGGGTAGACACCTGCAGTCAAGAAACAGTATATATTTTGAAGCCAGGTGAGTGTTGAGAGGTATGATAGGGGGTACAATGAGCCTGGGAATGGTCAAAGAGAAACAGTAGATTATTGCAGTACTCTGTGCTAGAAAATACTGTGGTCTCATCATGCAAACTCTATTCTCACCTCTTAAACCCAATCATTATTTACCTTGCCCACAGTGACATTTTATTAATCATTTCCAGAATGCTTTTTTTTCTAAGTTATACATCAGGATTTGATATAACAACTATTGACATTATTTGACAACACTGCTGGTAACATTGGTGAATTCTACACTTGAGGGATCTCATAGCTGTGCATCTATTTAGCATCTCTTTAAATACTAATTTCCTGACATGGCTCTTATTGCCAGAGTGACTCTGACTGTAGTTTTAGAAACAAAACCATGCCAATATAATATATAGATGATTTCATTGTTTGCTAAGTGAGAAAATTTGGGCCTTTAAAACACTGAAATTTTGGAGACATTTCAAAAGTGCTTTTCATTTTAAAAGCACTTCTGTGACTTCGGTTTATGACAAAGGCATTGCCAGAATAATGATATCTGCAAATCAAGCACAAAGAATGTGAACCAATAAAATTGCTTTGGCTTATTCAGTCTTCTCTGGGAACTGTTTCCATGCTGAGAAGCTGTAGGGAATATGTCTGATGCTAATGTTGTATGGATCATGTTCATTACCATTAAAGAGCCAGCTCTGCACTCCCCCACCCTCCCAAAAAAATAAAATAAAATAAAAAAGAAGCAAAGGATCCAGGGGTACTTTTATTCTCCATAATTCATTCTAACTTCCTACTGTTTAAGCTGCCACTTGGGAGTCATTATGCACTGTGGGGACTATGTTCCTATAGCAGGCCACTGGGGAATTCTGTGGTGTGCAAAAGCTGTGATTTCAAAATACCTCTGGAGAAAGGAGGGAGGGAATGGAGCTTAGAAAGTATTTCCTTTTTCTCAAGGTAGCATGCACACTATGGGAATTAGATCCAACAAAATTATCGTGACAAAAAAGAACTTCAAAAATACAAAGGAGTATTCCTAGAGTGTGAAACAGGAACTTGAAAAACACCTCTCACTTCTATGTAAGGTATTGTTATAATAAAAACAAATCCCCATGGTTCTTTGAACAAAAACATTAGCATGATTCTTTCATGAATCCGTAGGTAATTCTCAAGAGTGATATGCCTTATTTGTTTTATTCTCTGATCAGGGGAAGTAGCCAATGAGGTTGGTTCTTGATAAAAATGTATGTCCGATATTAGTGACTTTTGTTTTCTCTTACTTTTGTTGATTAGTCTACCTAGAGGCTTGTCAACTGTATTAACCTGTTCAAAGAAACATTTTTTTGTTTCATTGATTTTATCTTTTATTTCCTATTTTCAATTTTATTTATTTGTGTTCAAGCTTTTATTATATTTTTCTTCTGGTTTTAGTCATATATTACTTTTTTCCTCTAGATCCCTAAAGTGAAGGCTTAGTGTATTGATTATATTTTTCTTTTTTCCCTAATATGTACATTTAATTCTATAAAATTCTAAATATTGCTTTACTATATCCTGTCCATTTGTATGGGTTTTATATTTATTTTTATTCAGTTAAATATTTTTTAAATATTTATTTTTTTTTTGTTTTAGGTGAACATAATATATTTTATTTTTATGTGGTGCTGAGGATTGAACCCAGTGCCTCATGCATGCTAGGTGAGCACTCTACCCTTAAGCCACAACCCCATCCCCTCAGTTAAAATATTTTTAAAAATTTATTTCTTCCTTAATTCATGTGTTATATTAAATATCTTGTTTTTTCACCAAATGTTTGGTCTTTTCCATCTGTCTTTCTGTGACTGATTTCTAGTTCAATTTCATTATGCTCTGAAGATATTTTATATGATTTAAATCTTTAAGAAATAGTTAAGATGTGTTTCATAGACTTGACTCTGGTTTATTTTGGTGAACTTTTATGTGACTTTGATAAGAATATGTATCCAAATTTTGTTGAATAGAGTAAACTTCAAATATCAATTAGATCAGATTAATTGATAGCTTTGCTTACATGAAAGATATCCACTCAGTTTTGGCTTGTTTGATCAATTCTTGATTTTAAGTATTTACTTTGGGTTTAGTCTTTCGAAGTTTGAATGTGACGAGGTGTAGATTATATTGTGTTTATCATTATGTGTGTTTTCTAAATTTCATCAATAAATAGTTTTGTGTCTGGTAGGGTTTAAATATGAAATGTTCCTCAAAGGCTTTTGTGTGAGACAATGGAAGAAAGTTTAGAGTGAAAGTGATTAGATTATGATAGTCTTAACCTAATCCTTGCTTTGGTCCACTTTAATGAATAAACTGGGAGGTAACTGTAGGCAGGGTGTGGCTGGAGGAGGTGGATCACAATGCTGTGCCTATGGGATGTATATTTTTCCTTGGTAAGTGGAGCTCCTTTCTCTCTCTGTTTCCTTATTGCCATTTCCTCTGCTGCTTTCCTCTGCCAAACCCTTCTGCCTCAAATGTTCAGGCTCACTTTGGGCCCAGAGCAATGGACTCGTCTAGGGACTGAGACCTTTGAAATTACGAGTGCCAAACAAACTTTTTCTCCTCAAAAGTCATGTTTACCAGATCTTTTAGTCAAAGGGGTGGAAAATCCAATTAAAATCGTGTCTGTCATTACTTTTAGAAAAATTCTTATTGTTGGGTGTTATTTAGTAAGGAACAGTGCAATGCAAACCAGTAACATAGGAGTTTCTTTAAATTGCCTTTAAGGAATAATCAAGTAACTTGTAGGTGAATTAAAATCATGAGAATAAACAGGTAGAAACAAAGGGGTCCAAATAAGAAATACACCAAGAAAGAAAGATTCATAAGCTAACTTGTGACAGGGTCTACTGGGATCATGATAAAGTTAGGATTTATGGCCATAGGTTTCTAAATGTATTTCAGAAGGGAAAATGTATTAATAGCACAAGTGCACGAAGATAAAGTTTGCCCAGTCATTGACTCCAGCACCTGCTTTAACATAGAATTGACTTGTACATGAACTCACCCTCCAAATGGGATTCTCATCATGATAGTTCTGGAAAGGATCAACTAGGGTCAAAAACTCCCTGAGCCAATGTGAAGGAAGAGTTAAACATGAGAGAGTGGGTCCCAGTTCTAATAGCAAACATATAAAACAGTAATAAATTTGGAAGTAGCATTTAGTTTCCTTTGTTATTTTCTGCTCAGAGACTACCCACTCTCTTTCTCTTCTGAGTGCTTTTTTGTTTGAGTCTTACTTTCACTCATAATAAAATTCTCTTGCTTGGCTTTTATCATCTGACTCTAAACTTTCCTTTGATGGGATACAAGAATCGAGGCTTATGGCTTCAACTCACCATTTGCCTGTGACAAGGTATTATCACTTCAAATAGTTCTTTTGCTTCCTTCTCTTTTCTCTTTCTGGCATTCCAATTACACTTATGTTACCTTTTGAAAACATACCATATTTCAAAGGTACTATGGGTTTTTTACCCATTCCTTTTTTTCTCTTCACATTTCAGTTTGAAAAATCTCTGGTGACATATTTTCGAGGCCACTTATTATTCTTTTACTATGTCCACTCTATTGATAAGCCCAAACAAGGGCTTCTTTATTTCTATTGCAGTATTTTTTTTTTATTTCCAACATTTTCTTTTGATTCTTTCTTGGCTTCCAATTTTATGATTGTATTATCAGTCTGTTCTTGATTATTATTGTACTTTTTCATTTTAGATCTTTGAAGTATGGATAGTAGTTATTTTAAATATTTTATCTGATAATTTCAAAATCTTTGTCATATCACTCAGTTCCTAATGTTTTTTTTTTGTTTTGTTTTCTGGTCATAATTTTCTTACCTTTTAGCATGCTTTGTAACTTTTTGTTAAGAGTCAGATGTGATGTATCAAGTAACAGAATCTGGAGTAAGTAAGTCTGAATTGGAAGCTTTATGATCATCTGGCTAGAAGTTGGTCTGTGATATTTTTCCTATAGATATATGTGCCATTGACAAATAATTCCTCTAATGTTCTTGTTTTAGTCTTCCTCTTGTCTTTGGGTTTTTCTAAAGAGCTTCTTCTTAAAAAGAATCTGCAACTTACACTTCTATTATCTATTATTCATTGCCTTTGTATTTGATCCCTATTGGAGTGTTGATTAGGTGAATGGCAGAAAAGCTTTCTATGACCTTATAACTATACATCAGTGTTTAATGAGCCTATGTTCTTAAGCTGTGACCTTCACAAGTGGTCTTTAATTTTCTACATTTTTAGTTGTGACATAAAAGTTATTTGGGTTTGATTGTGGGTAAATGCCCCTAGACATCTCTAGCATGATATAAGACTTGGGTAAAGTCTTTCCCCTTGAAGAGCAGGCCTTGGGTACAGAAAATACTCTGTTTTTTTTTTTTTTTTTTTTTTTTTTTTTTTTTTTTTTAGTTGTCACTTGGCTTTTCACCATGACAACCAAGTAAGTTTCCTACAGGTAAAACCCATGAAAGATGGAAGCTCACCTGAGCATGTGCCTCCAGAAGTGTCTATTTGATCCTTGGTCTCCAGAAGTTTTATCAAAATTATCATTTAGGAGTTTTTTCCAGTTTAATGTTCTAGTGGTTTATGGGTCATGTTGAGACTCTTTACACTAAAACAAAGCTAGCTTAATCTCAGCTATGGTTCTCTATTTGTTCTTCAAGATTATGGGGTGGCAATTTTCCATGTAATTTCCATTCTCTTAGTCATTAGTCAAGTCATTAGTTAGTTTTCTTTCTTTCTTTTTTTTTTTTTTTTTGGACTAGGGATTGAATTCAAGGGCACTTGACCCCTGAGCCACATCCCCAGCCCTGTTTTGTATTTTATTCAGAGATAGGGTCTCACTGAGTTGCTCAGCATCTCACTTTTACTGAGACTGGCTTTGAACTCCTGCCTCAGCCTCTGGAGCCACTAGGATTACATGTGTGTGCCACCATGCCTGGCTCATTAGTTTTTCCGTTTGTTCAACATGTTTTTTTCTTTGTGGTAAAGATGGGTGTGATGCCTTTTAAATTGGAAGAAACATTATTTTTAAAACTGAAAATATAAATGCCTTCTTTAAGTTCATATCTCCCTCTAACATTCATCTTTATATTTTTATGTTTCAATATCCTTTTCCTAATACAACTTTACAAAGATGATTCATAACTTCATGTTTTTGCAAATGAAGCCCAGACCATCCTTAAAAAAGCAACACTACACATACCTTATGTACAAACAGAGATATGAAAAATTGTGGTATATATGTGTATTAAGAATTGTAACGCAAAAAAAGAGCACATGTATAATAACATAAATTGGCATGAACATACTTTATATACAGAGATACGAAAAATTGTGCTCTATATGTGTAATAAGGATTGTAATGCGAAAAAGAATCTCAACTAAGCCCAAAACAAGAGAATCCAGGATTAGGAAAGAAAAGCACAGAGACCGAATCAATGCTTTTCCTTCTTCTGTTTATCTAATAAATGCATTTATTGTTAAAAAAAAAAAAGAAAGAAAAATAAATTAAGGTACCTTGAAAAAAATGAAAGAAAAGTGACACTACCCAGTGAGCCTATGAGGATACATGCTCACATGCTAAGAGAAAGCTCAAAAACAGACTTGCTACACTTTGAATACCTGCATGCCTGCATTTGGACACGTCCCAAAGTTGAGAGACTTCAGAAAGTAGAGTCAAAGTACATCAGATAAGCCTCACAGAACCCCATGTTTGCAATAACTATGCTTTCTGAATAAAGCATTTGAGCATATGGCAAAATGATTAGCAGTGAGTGTGCTTCCTCAGCATCCAGAAGCTCATGTTTCTACATCAGTGTGTGGTCCCTCTGGTAGTAAAAGAAGTATTGGATGAATGGTTGAAACAATAACAAACAAGCTATATTAACCATTTAAATTAAAAATAAGGGCAGAGAAAATACATCTGCAGGCTCCATGCAAGATAATAATCACTCATTTTTTTAATATGACATGCAGAAGGATGCTTTATTTATTTATTTGATTCCTTCTATGTGGACTCAATAAAATAAAATACCAAAGGATTATGTTTTCAGCAGAAAAATAAGTTTTTTCTCTTATGCTATATGCACATAAATTTGCAAATGAGGTAAATTTCTCCTGTGTGTAGAAAAGTTTAAATAGAGTGTCATCCTGAAGTATTTGCTTGCATGATAGACCAATTTCAATAGTTGCTACTGTAAACTTGTTATCACATTCTTCATATCTCCTGGAGGTACTTCAATGTAGATGCCAGGAACAAGAACAGTGTTCTAGGAAAATAATTATATAAGATAATAATTAGAATTAAATTACTCATGTTTGATCTAATTCTGCTTTAAAATTTATTATTTGATGCTAACATAAAATACAAATCAATATTTATGTGAAAATGTTTGTTGCCTACAAAGGATATAAGCAAAAAGGGTATAAATGAAAAGAAAATAAAAGTAGATAGAGCTATGAAATATTATAATAATTACATATAATTTGATGCAGATGTTAAAACAATGTGTGAAAAGAGTAGTACATGAAAATCATCATTATCACCTAGAAAATGAAAATGTGTTTGTGGCAATCTAGAATATAATGCTCAGAAATTGCAATACTTAAAGATCATTATTTCTGGAATCATTGGCATCTTTTATTCTCTTGTCTATATTTTCTCTCATGAAACATGCAGAACCTTCAGAAAACTACATTAAGTATCAATTCTGGTATATTTTCTAAAAAGTTTCATAAGCTTTAGATATTTCCTATTATGTTTCAATTTGCCAAAATTAACAATTATATTATTAATTAACTGAAATTCCTTTTTATGCAAATGTAAAACTAAACAGTTGTTTGACTGTCATCCAGAGGAAAAGCCACAACTTGGCAATCAGTTGCAGGAACCACACCCCAGCAGAGCTACAGAAATGCACGAGAGGCATCATGAAGAAAAGGCTTTTAGCTGGATGATGCTGGAGCTGACGCTGTGGGAAAAAAACACCTGCCTCTCTAACCTGGGAGCTCATGGTGTGGATTCTGTCCCCTTCTGTGTGTTTTGTTTTTGTTTTTGCTATTGAAGTTTATTTAACAAAAATTTCAATATGAAAGTGTACATGACCCAATTTTCAAGTCATAGTTAAAAGCAGGGCTTCTGGAAGGAGGACACGGATTTCTCTGCTGAACAGCCGTTATTTACTGGTTCTAAGGCTTCTAACATGATGATACTGTTTGCTCGTATTACCACCATTCCAATATTGTTCTGTTGTCCACTAGTTGCCATCTCCACACATTCATCTATTATAAGATTCATGAAGGGATCAAATCACTCAATATTCCTTGGACATGTCTGCCACCATTTAATTTCAATGATAACTTCTTGTTCATAAATTTTTTCAGCTTGGGAGGGCGAGCTTTGCTCATATTGTCTACTCTGCAGGCTCAGAGATCCCCTTCTGTGTTTTATGGGGAGGAAGCTGGCATATGTGCCCCAAGGCCCTTTCTCTGTGTCATTTTGGTGAACTTCAAGAAAGTGACACTACTAGGAAGAAATGGTAGACCAGGATGTCTGTATGTAAAATGGTACAGTCAGAACTCAGCGAAGTACAAATGCAGCTATTGCAAGAGAAAAACCAAGCAGCTCAGTTTCTCAGGGAAAGGAGTCAGTGGTGGCAAGGGTACAAACAAATAGAAGTGATGAGACTCATTTTTCTGCACCAGGGGAGTAAAAGGCCTATGGTAAGGTAATTCAGCACTTGTCCTCACGAGGGACTGTGCTGCACCTGTTTTATCTCCCAGATTCCATTCTCAGTGACTGAGAGCACTGTAGCCACTGACTCACGGTCATTGCTCATTCCCCCTTTTCCTAGGGAATTCTACACCAGATTTTCCAGTTGAAGTTAGCTGAATTTCACCCTCTCCTCAGGGATGCTGTTTATATTTTCCACATGTTCATATATATTTAATAGTGATGCATAATGTTATGCAATATTCCATCAGGTTGATGGAACATACTCTATATTTTTATTATCCCAGGGTTGAACATTTCTACCCTTTTTCCATATTTCATCTTTAGAAATGGGAACTGCTACAGACATCAGTTTTCTTTCTGTTTCCACTTGTTAAGCTCTTAGGAGTACAGATTCAAAAATTTCTCTGAATTTCCATTTGTAAATTAATCTTCAAAATGCTTCTAACAACCCATAAAGATAGGAGCATAATGAGTCCTCCTATTTTATCTCAATCATATTAACTTTGGGTTTTTGTCTAAATTTTGGCTAATTTTATACATGTCAAATGATGCCTCAATATTACTTTAATTTGGTATTTAGTAGCTTACTTTTTTTTTTTCATTCCCCACTTGAGTTGCTATTTTATATCCCTTTCACATTTAACTATTGGGATTCCATGATTTATTCTATATTTAAATAAGTTCTTTACATGTTTAATTATAGACATTTTTATTTGGCCCAATTGTAATTTTATATATTGTTTTCTTTTTATTTTCTTTGTGTTTTCTTTTTCATTTCATATAAGAGACATTTCTATTTTATTATTGAATATCTACACCCACTTAGACTTAAGTTTAACCATAAATCTTTCCATTTACTTAGGAAAGCAAAGGGAAGTTTGAGTTCTCCCCCTACCCGATGACTGTGAAACAATTATCATTCCTTTACCACCCCCACCCCTTCACTAAACTTTCCTGTAGACCCTTTATTTATAATTTTATTGCAAAATTATATTGTAGATCCTTTATTGCAAATAATTACTTAGCTTTTAATAGGAACCAGAAGCATCTTGCAGACATTGAGAATCAACCATGTATGAACAAATTTGTTTCCCTCATGAGGCAACAAGAAAATAAAGTAGCTGATAAGTTAAATCAGGAGTGCTGCTATGAGAGGTATGGACCACTAATGGACATAGAATATGCTAAATGGGTAATTTTCAGGTTTCATATATGAATATATTGAAAGGTTGTGGAGAATAAAGCCTTAGTAACACCAGATTTCTAGAAATGTCATTATTAAGGTAACTCTTATGAATAAGGCCATTCTATGCAAGTATTTTATTTTATATTGTTATCAGAACTGTGCTGGAGCTACACTCTTCCAAACATACATGCTATCTTTGTCTATTAATGTGTAGTGCATACTATCATTAATTTTCATGAATAAGAGACTGATCATAAGCTCACATATTTTATGAGTTTATTAATATTTCAGAGAGAAATCACTTCAACAAATGTCTGGGGTATTCCACTACCTTCTCTGTTTTATTCCCCCAATATCTTCTCTCTCTCCTATATGCTCCAGGGAAATGATTCTGACAGTTTCATTTTTTATATCTAACAAAATATTTCTGTTGAGGTCTTGAAGGTTGAATATGGCATTTCAAATAAAAACTTCAATATATAGAAAAGTTGAAAGTGTAGTATAATGAACAACCATGTAACCTTGTCAGTATTTTTCTATGCATGTATATATGTTTATATGTATACACGTATGATCTGTCTATGCACCTTTTTCAACTTATCAACTATCTACCTAATATCTATCATCTGCCAACTATCCATTTATATATAATACATTGATCTGCCTATTAATCATCTTATACTTATTCACTTATCTGTCCATCTATCATCTATCAATTTGTCCTATCAGTTATCTATCAATTTTCCATCTATTGATCACCTATCCATCCTTCTATTATCTATCAACTATACATCCATCACATAGTTATCCATATTATTTTGTCAAATCATTTGAAAGTAAATTGTAGATATCATGATACTTCACCCTTAATACTTCAGCACATATATCTAAAAATACGTTACCTTATAAAATCCAAAGTACTCACAATATAGCGAGTCTGCATTATTTAAGAAATATCATATTGTTCATTTTTAACTTTTTAAATGCTCTCTACATTTTCAGTTGTCCCATAATTTGTTAGGCTGCTTTTAAGATTTTCTATTTACTATTGGTTTGCAGCAATTTAATTATAATGTGATGCTTAAGTTTCTTTGGCCTCATTGGCTCTGTGGATTTATATTTTTCATAAAATTGAAAGTTATTTTTATATTGATGATTTTTATGTTGATGCTACAAAAATAGAATGTGGCTGATGTGTGTGTGTGCATGTGCGCGTACATGTGTATGTAGGTATAAATTATTGAAAAGTTATGGGATAATCATAGAAGTGTGAAAAAAGCAGCAGAATCCTTGGCATGTCACAGAACTCTTACTTCCAATGTCACATGCTGCAGACTGAATCACTGTTACCAGGCCACTTGAACTGCGTGCTTTTCCCATTACCCCTACAGGTTTTTGGATGGTAAGGTACCACATCAAATTAATTCAAACACACATGACTATATTCTAGCTGCAAAAGTTATGGAAAAATTATTTCACCCTTTTATCTTCTATATTGGAAAAAAATCTTTGCCTGCAAGCAATGAGTATTATTGAAACATTTTATGTGTTGAATGAGGACAATTTATTATCTCAGACATTTGAATATGAACACTCTGGCTAAGACTACATTTCCAGCATTCCTTGACCCATATGATATTGACACCTGTGAATTGCTCCATGAAATATTTGCTCTTATATACTCTAATTGAGACTATGTTCATACCTACTTTTTACTTAGAACTTGTTCCTTCTCCAATAACATAAACAAATCAGAATGCTATACTTCTATGCTACCTGTAAACTATATTAGGAATCAAGTTTCTGTTGTTCTTGAGTCAATCTTCCCCTAGACTGTGTTCTTATTGATGAAATAAAGATGCTAGATTCAGTGTTATTAGTAACATTTTGAACTTTCTTTTATGTAATTTTAAAAAATTTATACATGGCAGCAGAATGCATTACAATTCTTATTACATATATAGAGCACAATTTTTCATATCTCTGGTTATATACATAGTATATTCACACCGATTTGTGTCTTCATACATACACTTTGGATAGTAATGATCATCACATTCCACCATCATTAATTACCCCATGCCTCCTCCCTTCCCCTTCAACCACTCTGCCCTATTTAGAGTTCATCTATTCCTCCCATGCTCCTGCTCCCTTTTCCACTATGAATCAGCCTCCTTCTATCAAAGAAAATATTTGGCATTTGGTTTTTGGGGATTGGTTAACTTCACTTAGCATTATCTTCTCTAACTCTATCCATTTACTTGCAAATGCCATGATTTTATTCTCTTGTATTGCTGAGTAATATTCCATTGTGTATATATGCCACATTTTTTAATCCATTCATCTATTGAAGGGCATCTAGGATGGTTCCACAGTTTAGGTATTATGAATTGCTATAAACATTGATGTGGCTATGTCCCTGTAGTAGGCTGTTTTTAAGTTCTTTGAGTATAGACCAAGGAGAGGAACAGCTGGGTCAAATGGTAGTTCCATTCTTGAAATATTTTATCAAAATGTGACAACGAGAGCTCTGATACTAAAAACTAACCCATTTTACATGATCCCATGGTTTTTTGCAATTATATTTTTCATAAAAAATCATTATTTAAAAAAATCAATATTATATCCTTATATAAGATAAAATTTAATGTCTTAAATTGAATTAAGATAAATTTTAGATTAATATTAAATTTCATGCTATGTTCTATATTTCTTATAAAAATAATAACAACTCTCGACAACACTGTTATTGTGACTTTTGGTAGCATATCTTGGTAAGTCAAGGACAGTTACTGAAAGTACAATTGTATAAATTCTAATCGATTTACATTAGAAATTGTTTACATTTCTCATCTAGTTGGATTTAGAAGTAAGGGCAGATATTCATTTTTAACTTGAATTGTTCTTTTTAGTAATAAGCATTGTCACAGTTTTGTGAATATCCCTAAGAATCAACATGATTATTCGGACATGTGTGACTACAACCTACTCTGGCTTAGACACTTCTTTGTAAATTATAGCTTTCCATGGAAAGCCATGGACGAGAAAAGTATCTTGTTTCTGGTTATATTTCCATGAATTTATTTTATTTTACTATTTTATTTTTTTTATTGGTTGTTCAAACTATTACAAATCTCTTGACATATCATATTTCATACATTAGATTCAAGTGGATTATGAACTCCCATTTTTACCCCAAATACAGATTGCAGAATCACATCGGTTACACATCCACATTTTTACATAATGCCCTATTAGTAACTGTTATATTCTGCTACGTTTCCTATCTTCTACTATTCTCCCTCCCCTCCCCTCCCCTCCCATCTTCTCTCTCTACCCCATCTACTGTAATTCATTTCCCTCCTTTTTTATTTTCCCCTTCCCCTCACAACCTCTTATATGTAATTTTGTATAACATTGAGGGTCTCCCTCGATTTCCATGCAATTTCCCTTTTCTCTCCATTTCCCTCCCACCTCATGTCTCTGTTTAATGTTAATCTTTTCATCCTGCTCTTTCTCCCTGCTCTATTCTTAGTTGCTCTCCTTATATCAAAGAAGACATTTGGCATTTTTTTTTAAGGATTGGCTAGCTTCACTTAGCATAATCTGCTCTAATGCCATCCATTTCCCTGCAAATTCAATGATTTTGTCATTTTTTAGTGCTGTGTAATACTCCATGGTGTATAAATGCCACATTTTTTTTTATCCATTCATCTATTGAAGGGCATCTGGATTGGTTCCACAGTCTAGCAATTGTGAATTGTGCTGCTATGAACATCGATGTGGCAGTATCTCTGTAGTACGCTCTTTTAAGGTCTTCAGGGAATAGTCCGAGAAGGGCAATGGCTGGGTCAAATGGTGGTTCCATTCCCAGCTTTCCCAGGAATCTCCATACTGCTTTCCAAATTGGCTGCACCAGTTTGCAGTCCCACCAGCAATGTACCAGAGTACCCTTTTCCCCACATCCTCGCCAGCACTTGTTGTTGTTTGACTTCAGAATGGCTGCCAATCTTACTGGAGTGAGATGGTATCTTAGGGTGGTTTTGATTTGCATTTCTCTGACTACTAGAGATGGTGAGCATTTTTTTCATGTACTTATTGATTGATTGTATGTCCTCCTCTGAGAAGTGTCTGTTCAGGTCCTTGGCCCATTTGTTGATAGGGTTATTTGTTTTCTTATTGTTTAATTTTTTGAGTTCTTTGTATATTCTGGATATTAGGGCTCTATCTGAAGTGTGAGGAGTAAAAATTTGTTCCCAGGATGTAGGTTCCCTATTTACCTCTCTTATTGTTTCTCTTGCTGAGAAAAAACTTTTTAGTTTAAGTAAGTCCCATTTGTTCATTCTTTTATTTAACTCTTGGGCTATGGGCGTCCTTTAAGGACTTTGGAGCCCGACCCCACAATATGTAGATCGGAGCCAACTTTTTCTTCTATCAGGCGCAGAGTCTCTGATTTGATATCAAGCTCTTTGATCCATTTTGAATTAACTTTTGTGCATGGCGAGAGAAAGGGGTTCAGCTTCATTTTGTTGCATATGGATTTCCAGTTTTCCCAGCATGATTTGTTGAAGATGCTATCCTTTCTCCATTGCATGCTTTTAGCGCCTTTATCAAATATAAGAAAGTTGTAATTTTGTGGATTGGTCTCTGTGTCCTCTATTCTGTACCATTGGTCCACCTGCCTGTTTTGGTACCAGTACCATGCTGTTTTTATTACTATTGCTCTGTAGTACAGTTTGAAATCTGGTATCGCTATACCTCCCAATTCACACTTCCTGCTTAGAATTGCTTTTGCTATTCTGGGTCTTTTGTTTTTCCATATGAATTTCATGATAGCTTTATCTATTTCTACAAGAAGTGCCGTTGGGATTTTGATTGGCATTGCGTTGAACCTGTAGAGAACTTTGGGTAATATGGCCATTTTGATGATGTTGGTTCTGCCTATCCATGAACAGGGTTCATTTTTCCATCTTCTAAGATCTTCCTCTATCTCTCTCTTTAGGGTTCTGTAGTTTTCATTGTATAAATCTTTCACCTCTTTTGTTAGGTTGATTCCCAAGTATTTTATTTTTTTTGAGGATATTGTAAATGGGGTGGTTTTCCTCATTTCCATTTCATAAGTTTTGTTGCTGATATACAGGAATGCCTTTGATTTATGCGTTTTGATTTTATATCCTGCCACTTTGCTGAATCCATTTATTAACTCTAGCAGTTTCTTTGTAGACCCTTTTGGGTCTTCTAGGTATAGGATCATGTCGTCCGCAAATAGTGATATTTTAAGTTCTTCTTTTCCTATTTTTATGCCTTTAATTTCTTTCATCTGTCTAATTGCTCTGGCCAGTGTTTCGAGAACTATGCTGAACAGAAGTGGTGAGAGAGGGCATCCCTTTTTGTTCCAGATTTTAGCGGGAATGCCTTCAGTTTTTCTCCATTTAGAATGATGCTAGCCTGAGGCTTAGCATATATAGCTTTTACAATGTTGAGGTAAGTTCCTGTTATCCCTAGTTTTTCTAGTGTTTTGAACATAAAGGGATGCTGTACTTTGTCGAATGCTTTTTCTGCATCTATCAAGGATCATATGGTTCTTATCTTTAAGTCTATTGATGTGGTGAATAACATTTATTGATTTCTGTATATTGAACCAACCTTGCATCTCAGGGATGAACCCTACTTGATTATGGTGCACAATTTTTTTGATATGCTTTTGTATTCGATTCACCAGGATTTTATTGAGAATTTTTGCATCTATGTTCATTAGAGATATTGGTCTGTAGTTTTCTTTCTTTGAAGTGTCTTTGTCTGGTTTTGGGATCAGGGTGATGTTGGCCTCATAGAATGAATTTGGAAGAGCTCCTTCTTTTTTTATTTCTTGAAATAGCTTGAAAAGGTATTGGTATTAATTCTTCTTTGAAGGTTTTGTAAAACTCCGCTGTATACCCATCTGGTCCATGGCTTTTCTTGGCTGGTAGTCTTTTGATGGCTTCTTCTATTTCTTCCTTTGTTATTGGTCTGTTTAAATTGTGTGTGTCTTCCTGACTCAATCTGGGCAGATCATATGACTTAAGAAATTTATCGATATCTTCATTGTCTTCTATTTTATTAGAATATAGGGTTTCAAAATACTTTGTAATTATCATCTGTATTTCTGTAGTGTCTGTTGTGATATTGCCTTTTTCATCCCATATGTTAGTAATTTGAGTTTTCTCTCTTCTTCTCTTCATTAGCATGGCTAAGGGTCTGTCAGTCAATCTTATTTATTTTTTCAAAGAACCAACTTTAAGTTTTATCAATTTTTCAATGTTTTTTTTTTTCAATTTCATTGATTTCCGCTCTGATTTTAATTATTTCTTGTCTTCTGCTATATTTGCTGTTGTTTTGCTCTTCCTTTTCTAGGGTTTTGAGATGTAGTATGAGTTTATTTATTTGTTGGTTTTTTCTTTTTTTGAGGTATGAACGCCAGGAAATGAATTTCCCTCTTAAAACTGCTTTCATTGTGTCCCATAGACTCCGGTATGTTGTGTCTGAATTGTCGTTTATCTCTAAGAATTTTTTGATTTCCTCCTTTATGTCTTCTGTAACCCATTGATCATTCAGTAACATATTGTTTATTTTCCATATGATGCAGGATTTTTCCTCCCTTCTTTTATCATTGATTTCCAGTTTCCATTATGATCCGATAAAATACATGGTATTATCTCCACCCCTTTATATTTACTGAGGGTTGCCCTATGGCATAATATATGGTCTATTTTTGAGAAGGTTCCATGTGCTGCTGAGAAAAAAGTATATCCACTTGATGATGGTTGATATATTCTATATATGTCAGTTAAGTCTAGGTTATTGATTGTGATATTGAGTTCTATAGTTTTTTTATTCAACTTTTGTTTGGAGGATCTGTCCAATGGTGAGAGAGGTGTGTTGAAGTCACCCATAATTATTGTGTTGTGGTCTATTTGATTCTTTCACTTGAGGAGAATTTGTTTTATTAACGTTGCAGCACCATTATTTGGTGCATAAATATTGATAATTATTATATCTTGTTGGTGAATGGTTTCTTTTAACAGTATATAATGTCCTTCCTTATCCCTTTGGATTAACTTAGTCTTTTTTTTTTTTTTTTTTTTTAATTAATTTTTATTGTAGGTTGTTCAAAACATTACATAGTTCTTGATATATCATAATTCACACTTTGATTCAAGTGGGATATGAACTCCCATTTTTACCCCATATACAGATTGCAGCATCACATCAGTTGCACATTGATTTACATATTGCCATTCTGGAGTCTGTTGTATTCTGCTGCCTTTCCCATCCTCCACTATCCCCCCTCCCCCCTCCCCTCCCCTCTTCTCTCTCTACCCCCTCTACTGTAATTCATTTTTCCCCCTTATATTTTCCCTCCTTTCCCCTCACTTCCTCTTGTATGTAATTTTGTATACCCCTGAGGGTCTCCTTCCATTTACATGCAATTTCCCTTCTCTCTCTCTTTCCCTCCCACCTCTCATCCCTGTTTAATGTTAATCTTCTTCTCATGCTCTTCTTCCCTACTCTGTTCTTAGTAACTCTCCTTATATCAAAGAAGACATTTGGCATTTGTTTTTAAGGGATTGGCTAGCTTCACTTAGCATAATCTGCTCTAATGCCATCCATTTCCCTCCAAATTCTATGATTTTGTCATTTCTTAATGCAGAGTAATACTCCATTGTGTATAAATGCCACATTTTTTTTATCCATTCGTCTATTGAAGGGCATCTAGGTTGGTTCCACAGTCTTGCTATTGTGAATTGTGCTGCTATGAACATGGATGTAGCAGTGTCCCTATAGTGTGCTCTTTTTAGGTCTTTAGGGAATAGACCGAGTAGTGGAATAGCTGGATCAAATGGTGGTTCCATTCCGAGCTTTCCAAGAAATCTCCATACTGCTTTCCAAATTGGCCGCACCAATTTGCAGCAATGTACAAGAGTACCCTTTTCTCCACATCCTCGCCAGCACTTGTTGCTGTTTGACTTCCTAATGGCTGCCAATCTTACTGGAGTGAGATGGTATCTTAGGGTGGTTTTGATTTGCATTTCTCTGACTGCTAGAGATGGTGAGCATTTTTTCATATACTTGTTGATTGATTGTATGTCCTCCTCTGAGAAATTTCTGTTCAGGTCCTTATCCCATTTGTTGATTGGGTTATTCGTTATCTCATTGTCTAATTTTTTTAGTTCTTTGTATATTCTGGATATTAGGGCTCTGTCTGAAGTGTGAGGAGTAAAGATTTGTTCCCAGGACGTAGGCTCCCTATTCACCTCTCTTATTGTTTCTTTTGCTGAGAAAAAACTTTTTAGTTTTAGTAAGTCCCATTTGTTGATTCTAGTTATTAACTGTTGTGCTATGGGTGTCCTATTGAGGAATTTGGAGCCCGACCCCACAGTATGTAGATCATAGCCAACTTTTTCTTCTATCAGACGCCATGTCTCTGATTTGATATCAAGTTCCTTGATCCACTTTGAGTTAACTTTTGTGCATGGCGAGAGAAAGGGATTCAGGTTCATTTTGTTGCATATGGATTTCCAGTTTTCCCAACACCATTTGTTGAAGATGCTATCCTTCTTCCATTTCATGCTTTTAGCCCCTTTATCAAATATAAGATAGTTGTAGTTTTGTGGATTGGTTTCTGTGTCCTCTATTCTGTACCATTGGTCCACCTGCCTGTTTTGGTACCAGTACCATGCTGTTTTTGTTACTATTGCTCTGTAGTATAGTTTGAAGTCTGGTATAGCTATACCGCCTGATTCACATTTCCTGCTTAGAATTGTTTTTGCTATTCTGGGTCTTTTATTTTTCCATATGAATTTCATGATTGCTTTCTCTATTTCTACAAGAAATGCCGTTGGAATTTTGATTGGCATTGCATTAAACCTATAGAGAACTTTTGGTAATATCGCCATTTTGATGATGTTACTTCTACCTATCCATGAACAGGGTATATTTTTCCATCTTCTAAGATCTTCTTCTACTTCTCTCTTTAGGGTTCTGTAGTTTTCATTGTATAAGTCTTTCACCTCTTTTGTTAGGTTGATTCCCAAGTATTTTATTTTCTTTGAGGATATTGTGAATGGGGTGGTTGTCCTCATTTCCATTTCAGAGGATTTGTTGCTGATATACAGGAATGCTTTTGATTTATGCGTGTTGATTTTATAGCCTGCCACTTTGCTGAATTCATTTATTAGCTCTAATAGTTTCTTTGTAGACCCTTTTGGGTCTGCTAGGTATAGAATCATGTCATCTGCAAATAGTGATAATTTGAGTTCTTCTTTTCCTATTTTTATGCCTTTAATTTCTTTCGTCTGTCTAATTGCTCTGGCCAGTGATTCGAGAACTATGTTGAACAGAAGTGGTGAGAGAGGGCATCCCTGTCTTGTTCCAGATTTTAGAGGGAACGCCTTCAGTTTTTCTCCATTCAGAATGATGCTAGCCTGAGGCTTAGCATAGATTGCTTTTACCATGTTGAGGTATGTTCCTGTTATCCCTAGTTTTTCTAGAGTTTTGAACATTAAGGGATGCTGTACTTTGTCGAATGCTTTTTCCGCATCTATCGAGATGACCATATGGTTCTTATTTTTAAGCCTGTTGATGTGGTGAATAACATTTATTGATTTCCGTATATTGAACCAACCTTGCATCCCAGGGATAAATCCTACCTGATCATGGTGCACAATTTTTTTGATATGTTTTTGTATCCGGTTCGCCAGAAGTTTATTGAGGATTTTTGCATCTAGGTTCATTAGAGATATTGGTCTGTAGTTTTCTTTCTTTGAAGTGTCTTTGTCTGGTTTAGGAATCAGGGTGATGTTGGCCTCATAGAATGAATTTGGAAGTTCTCCCTCTTTTTCTATTTCCTGAAATAGCTTGAAAAGTATTGGTGTTAATTCCTCTTTAAAGGTTTTGAAAAACTCTGCTGTATACCCATCCGGTCCTGGGCTTTTCTTAGTTGGTAGTCTTTTGATGGTATCTTCTATTTCCTCAATTGATATTGGTCTGTTTAGGTTGTCAATATCCTCCTGACTCAATCTGGGCAAATCATATGACTTAAGAAATTTATCGATGCCTTCACTATCTTCTATTTTATTGGAGTATAAGGATTCAAAATAATTTCTGATAATCTTCTGTATTTCTGAAGTGTCTGTTGTGATATTCCCTTTTTCATCCCGTATGCTGGTAATTTGAGTTCTCTCTCTTCTTCTCTTTGTTAGCGTGGCTAAGGGTCTGTCGATTTTATTTATTTTTTCAAAGAACCAACTTTTAGTTTTGTCAATTTTTTCAATTGTTTCTTTCGTTTCGATTTCATTAGTTTCAGCTCTGATTTTAATTATTTCTTGTCTTCTACTTCTTTTGCTGTTGTTTTGCTCTTCTTTTTCTAGGATTTTGAGTTGAAGTATTAGATCATTTATTTGTTGGTTTTTTCTTTTTTTAAGGAATGAACTCCAAGCAATAAATTTTCCTCTTAGAACTGCTTTCAATGTGTCCCATAGATTCCGATATGTTGTGTCTGTGTTTTCATTTATCTCTAAGAATTTTTTAATTTCCTCCTTGATGTCTTCTATAACCCATTGATCATTCAGTAACCTATTGTTCATTCTCCAAGTGATGCATGATTTTTCCTTACTTCTTTTATTGTTGATTTTCAATTTCATTCCATTATGATCAGATAATATGCATGGTATTATCTCTACTCCTTTATATTGTCTAATAGTTGCCCTGTGACATAATATATGATCTATTTTTGAGAAGGATCCATGTGCTGCTGAGAAAAAAGTGTAACTGCTTGATGTTGGGTGGTATATTCTATATATGTCAATTAAGTCTAGGTTATTAATTGTGTTATTGAGCTCTATAGTTTCCTTATTCAACTTTTGTTTGGAAGATCTGTCCAGTGGTGAGAGAGGTGTGTTGAAGTCTCCCATGATTATTGTATGGTGGTCTATTAGACTCTTGAACTTGAGAAGAGTTTGTTTGATGAACATAGCTGCACCATTGTTTGGGGCATATATATTTATGATTGTTATGTCTTGTTGGTGTATGGTTCCCTTGAGAAGTATGTAGTGTCCCTCTTCGTCCCTTTTGATTAACTTTGGCTTGAAATCTATTTTATTTGAAATGAGTATGGACACTCCTGCTTGTTTGCGAAGTCCATATGAGTGATATGATTTTTCCCAACCTTTCACCTTCAGTCTATGTATGTCTTTTCCTATCAGATGCGTCTCCTGAAGGCAGCATATTGTTGGGTCTTGTTTAGTGATCCATTCTGCTAGCCTGTGTCTCTTAATTGGTGAGTTTAAGCCATTAACATTTAGAGTTATTATTGAGATATGGTTTGTTCTTCCAGCCATATTTGTTTATTTATGTTACTAAACATGGTTTGTTTTCCTCTTTGATTATTCCCCCCCACCTTTACTGTACTACCTCCCGCTGTTGGTTTTCATTGATATTTTCCATTTCCTCTTCCTGTAATATTTTGCCGAGGATGTTTTGAAGAGCTGGTTTTCTAGCTGCAAATTCTTTTAACTTTTGTTTATCATGGAAGGTTTTAATTTCATCTTCCATCCTGAAGCTTAATTTCGCGGGATACACAATTCTTGGTTGGAACCCCTTTTCTTTCAGTGTTTGAAATATGTTATTCCAGGATCTTCTAGCTTTCAGAGTCTGTGTTGAAAGATCAGCTGTTATCCTGATTGGTTTACCCCTAAATGTAATCTGCTTCCTTTCTCTTGTAGCTTTTAAAATTCTCTCCTTATTCTGTATGTTGGGCATCTTCATTATAATGTGTCTAGGTGTGGCTCTCTTATGATTTTGCACATTCGGCGTCCTGTAGGCTTCTAGGATTTGGGATTCTGTCTCATTCTTCAAGTCTGGGAAGTTTTCTCGTATTATTTCGTTGAATAGATTGCTCATTCCTTTGGTTTGGACCTCAATACCTTCCTGTATCCCCATGACCCTTAAGTTGGGTCTCTTTATGTTATCCCATATTTCTTGAATGTTCTGCTCATGGTTTCTTAACAGCTTTGCTGAGCTGTCTATGTTCTTCTCCAGTTGAAATACTTTGTCTTCATTGTCTGATGTTCTATCTTCTAAGTGTTCTACTCTGCTGGTAGTATTCTCAATTGAGTTTTTAAGTTGGTTTATTGTTTCCTGCATTTCCAGGATTTCTGTTTGTTTGTTTTTTATAACCTCTATCTCCCTGTATAATTGATCTTTTGCTTCTTGGATTTGTTTGTGTAATTTATTGTCGAAGTGGTCGAAGTGGTCTTTCATTATCTGATTTTGCTGTCTAATGTCTTCCTTGAGACTCCAGATCATCTGAAGCATGTATATCCTGAATTCTTTATCTGACATTCCATCTGCTGCAGATATTACCTCTTCTAAAGTTGAGTTGACCTGCATTGCTTGTGGTCCTTTCTTTCCTTGTCTTTTCATACTGATCGCGTTTCTTTCTGCTTGGTGAAACTGTTGTGTTATTGATTTTTCTCCCTATATATTTATATTGCTCTTGTATAGCTGCAAAGTCTCCCTCGCAGGCTTTGGCGGTGGCTCTGCCCCTCCTCCAATTGAGGCAATGTGCCTTCCACGCCAGGAGGCCGCTGTACCTGTACTTTCGATGGGCCTGTTCTTTCGGTGGTCGCAGGTCCGCCTACCTTGCAGGCGTGAGCAGCGGCTTTGCCCCTCCGCTGGCCACTAGGCCTGTTCTGTCTGTCGGTTGCAGATCTGTCTACCTAAAAGGCGCTGGTGGCGGCTCTGCCCCTCCCCCGACCGTGGCGATGTATCTGGCGGGCCACTGGGCCTGTTTTGTCGGTGGTCACGGTTCCGTCTACCTTGCACACGCGTGGAGCAGCTGTTTCATTAGTGCATGGGCACACTCTCCTTGTTTGCCTCCCTCAGGCCCTAAGTTTGTAGAGCTTGGGGCTGAGAACCCCCAGCAAATTTGCTTACCTTCTGGTAGCCACGCCCCCGTATCTGGTGCTAGAGACCTCAGTTGTCAGCACTGGTGGGGGCTGTAGCTGGGAGACCCGCGCCGCGCGGCTCCCGCCGGCTCCTGCTTCAGCGCCGCCTCAGCTCCCGCCGGTTCCCGTGCCGCTGCCGCGGTTCCCGCCAGCTCCGTCCGGCTCCCTCGCCGCTCCTGCTAATTTAGAGTCCGCTGGGAAGGAATCTCTTTGGCCGATCTTTGGTGACTTCCCCTCTCTGGTATGGCGGGCCCCTGGCTCCTTGCAGGAGTGACCGAAGGGAGAGGTGGAACTGGCTTGTCTCTGGTCTGATACAATCTCTGGTTTTAGATCCCAGTTCGTTAATTCATAGAGGCTTGGTTAGATTTCCTTCCCATCCTCTCAAGGGGGGGAGCCCTTTCCTGGGTGGGCAGGGCCGTTAGCAGAGCCGGAAGGGCACGTGCCTTCTGTCGGGCCAGGCGGGGACCCTTCTGGCTGCGCTGGGCCGCCGGGGGCGCCCACAGAGCCAGGCAGATGGCGCCCGCGTGGCTAAGAGCCGGGCGGGGTAACCCTTCGCAGAGCGGGCGGGCCGCCAGGAGTGCCGGGATGGAGGGAGCTGTCTGCCGGCCGGGCAGTGACCCTTCTCGACTAGCAGGGCCGCTGGGGGCGCTTGTAAAGCCGGGCGGCTGCAGCCTCGTGGCTAAGAACCAGGCGGGCGGGGTGGCTGTTTGCAGAGCAAGAGTGGAATGGCGGGAGCTTTCTGCCGGCAGGGCGGGGACCCTTCTCGCAGAGCAGGGCCGCCGGGGGCGCTTGTAAAGCCGGGTGGTTGCAGCCGTGTGGCTAAGACCCAGGCGGGCGGGTTGGCTGTTTGCAGGGCAAGAGCGGGACCGGCAGGGTAGCCGGGATGGCGGAAACTGTCTGTTGGCCGGGCAGGGACCCTTCTCACTGAGCAGGGCCGCCGGGGGCGCTTGTAAAGCCGGGCGGCTGCAGCCTCATGTCTAAGATCCAGGCGGGCGGGGTGGCTGTTTGCAGAGCAAGAGTGGAATGGCGGGAGCTGTCTGCCGGCAGGGCGGGGACCCTTCTCGCCGAGCAGGGCCGCCGGGGGCGCTTGCAAAGCCAGGTGGCTGCAGCCACGTGGCTAAGACCCAGGCGGGCAGGGTGGCTATTTGCAGGGCGAGAGCGGGGCCGCCAATGTAGCCGGGATGGTGGAAATTGTCTGTCGGCCAGGCAGGGACCCTTCTCGACGAGCAGGGCCGCCGGGGGCGCTTGTAAAGCCGGGCGGCTGCAGCCTTGTGGCTAAGAACCAGGCGGGCGGGGTGGCTGTTTGCAGAGCAAGAGCGGGATGGCTGGAGCTGTCTGCCGGCCTGGCGGGGACCCTTCTCGCCGAGCAGGGCCGCCGGGGGCGCTTGTAAAGCCGGGTGGTTGCAGCCGCGTGGCTAAGACCCAGGCGGGCGGGGTGGCTGTTTGCAGGGCAAGAGCGGGACCGCCAGGGTTGCCGGTATGGCGGAAGCTGTGTGTCGGCCGGGCAGGGACCCTTCTCGCCGAGCAGGGTCGCCGGGGGCGCTTGTAAAGCCGGGCGGCTGCAGCCTCGTGGCTAAGAACCAGGCGGGCGGGGTGGCTGTTTGCAGAACAAGAGCGGAATGGCGGGAGCTGTCTGCCGGCAGGGCGGGGACCCTTCTCGCCGAGCAGGGTCGCCGGGGGCGCTTGTAAAGCCGGGCGGCTGCAGCCTCGTGGCTAAGAACCAAGCGGGCGGGGTGGCTGTTTGCAGAACAAGAGCGGAATGGCGGGAGCTGTCTGCCGGCAGGGCGGAGACCCTTCTCGCCGAGCAGGGTCGCCGGGGGCGCTTGTAAAGCCGGGTGACTGCAGCGGCGTGGCTAAGAACCAGCCGGGTGGGGTGGCTGTTCGCCGAGCGAAAGCAGGGCCGCCAGAGTAATCGGGATGGCGGGAGCTGTCTGCTGGCTGGGCGGGGACCCTTCTGCGGCGCTGCTCTGGGCCGCCTGCCGCTTGCAGAAGCGGCGGGTGGCCGCGGGATTGGACTCTGAGCCCGCTCTGCCGGTCAAGTTTCACTTGTCTGGGGCAAACTGTCACGTCTAATAAACTTACTAATTCTCGGCAGGTCTCCTTTCAACGAAATTTTGCTAGAAGATCCTCAGTAGGTAGAATGTAGCTGTTTTAATTGGTGTTTCTGATCCCGTTAATGTGGAGATATTGAAAGTGCAGCTTCCTCGCCGGCCGCCATGTTGGATCCCTTAACTTAGTCTTGAAGTCAATTTTATTCGATATGAGGATGGCCACCCATGCTTGCTTCTGAGGACTGTGTGCGTGGTATATTTTTTCCCACCCTTTCACCTTCAGCCTGTACATGTCTTTTCCAATCAGATGTGTCTCCTGGAAGCAACATATTGTTGGATTTGTTTTTTTAATCCATGTTACCAGCCTATGTCACTTTATTGGAGAGTTTAAGCCATTAACGTTTAGAGTTACTATTGATATATGGTTTGTACTGCCAGCCATGTTTGATTATTTATTTATTTATTTATTTTAATTTAGTTTGTTTCTCCATGATTAGCTTTTCTCCCTGCCCTCTGTCATTACCAAGGCACTTCCCACTGATGGTTTTGGTTGTTGTTTTTAATTTCTTCCTCGTGTAGGGCTTTGCTCAAGATGCTTTGCAATACTGGTTTTCTGCCTGCAAATTCTTTTAGCTTTTGTTTATCATGAAAGATTTTTATTTCATTGTTGTACCTGAAGCTTAATTTTGCTGGATACAGAATTCTTGGTTGGCATTCATTGTCTTTCAGTGTTTGAAATACGTTATTCCAGGATCTTCTCGCTTTCAGCGTCTGTGAAGAAAAATCCGTTGTTAACCTTATTGGTTTACCCCTGAATGTAATCTGCCTCCTTTCTCTTGTAGCTTTTAATATTTTCTCTTTGTTCTGTATATTGGCTATCTTCATAACAATGTGTCTTGGCGTTGGTCTACTGTGATTTTGTGTGCTTGGTGTTCTGTATGCATCTACAATTTGTATATCCGTTTCCTTTTTTATTTCTGGAAAGTTTTCTGTAATTATTTCATTTAGAAGGTTACTCATTCCCTTGGTTCAAATTTCTGTAACTTCCTCTATCCCGATGACTCGTAGGTTTGGTTTTTTTAAGTTGTCCCATATCTCTTGGATGTTTTTCTTGTGATTTTTTACCAGCCTTTCTGAGTTGGCTAGACTCTTTTCAAGATGATATATTTTGTCTTCATTGTCTGACGTTCTGGCTTCTACTTGCTCCACTCTGTTAGTGATACTCTCAATTGAGTTTTTAATTTGGTTTGTCATTTTCTTCTTTTCTAGAATTATTGTTTGATTTTTTTTATAATCTCTATCTCCTGATAAAGATGCTTTACTTCTTCTTTTATCTGTTTATGTAATTCATTTTCAATGTGTTCTTTCACTGTTTGGATTTGCTATCTCGTATCCTCTTTAAGGTTCCATTCCATCTGTCTAAGGTGTTCCTTGAGTTCTTTTTATGACCATTTTTCTGGTGACTCTAGGCCCTCCTGAATATTTAGGCTGTCCTTCATTGTTTGTACTCCCTTTCTTCCTTGCTTTTTTGTGCTGCTCATGTTACTTCTTGTTCTGTTTGATTGCTGGGTTACTGTTTACTCTTATAAATTTATTTGATGCTTGGGAGGAATGATATTAGAAGGGAAGGGAAGAAGTCACTTCCGGTAGCCACGTCCCCGGTATCTGATGCAAGAGACCTCAGTTGTCAGCACTGGTGGGAGCGTTAGCCGGGAGTTCCGCGCCACGAGTCCTGTGCCACTCCTGATTCCCTCGGTCTGGCTATTGCGCTCGCGGGATAGCTGGGAGGGGCCCTTAAGGTTTCCCCACTGTGTGGAGAGGGATGGCTAGGGTATTACACACCTGTCATCGCTGGTTTCAATGAAGTTCTCTCCTCCGCCCGTGAGGTCAGTTCTCTGCCATGGAGGTATCCCATGCAAATGGTGACCGTTCGTTCCCTTTGCCGGGTGCCCAATGCAACGGGTTAGTCCTGACTGTCTCTCTCCCAAGCCCTGTTTCAACCCTGTGGCCACTGCCTATGAAGGCTTGGTTGGCTTTTACCTCTGTAAGTTAGAAGGGCTGACCAGTTATCTCAGTGGGATCATTAGTGCTGAGTCACGAAAAGCAGGCGAACCTGAGCTTGAATGCAGCCGATCCGGGCTCTGTGTGTGTTCTCCGTGGGTTCTTTAGCACTGAGCCTGAGTAATTTGTCTGCTAGATGCAGGCGAATGGCAGTTTCCGCGGGTTCTTTAGCCCTGGGCCAGAACAGTTCCGGGAGCTGGAATTCGGCCGCTCTGGGCTCGGTGTATGTTCTGATAAGAGCAGGCTCCAAGAAGCAGTTTCCGCAGGTTCTTTATCACTGAGCCTGAGTAATTTGCGAGATGAAGGCAAATGTCAACCTGAAATTACCTGTTGTATAGCTGAAAGAGCTGTGATCAGTCGAAAACAGGGATGGTGACGTCAGCTCTCCACGATGGTGGCCGCTGGCTTCCTCTGTGGTCTGACCGGTGTGGAGAACCGAATTGGACCGCTTCCTTTCCCCGTCTCAAACCCAGAATTCAGCTCTGAGTACAGTAAATGCACAGTTGGCAGGAGCCCGCAGAATCAGCAGCGCTGTATCTTTGCGTTGCTATCTCGTCGTTTCCCAGCGTGCGCCACAGACTCTAGCCGCTGGGCGATTTGCTGAATAAGCAGCGTGACCCTCCGTGCAAACAAATTTCTCGCATTTGAGCCCCAGTAGCTGATCCTCATGCGATGGAAATCCTTCCTCTAGGTTTCGGAGCACCCCAATTTTGCTGGAAATTCCTCACAAGCTAGCTTTTAGCCATTCTACCTCGTCAATCTCCTGCTCAGTGATGCGGTACACAGGGGTGATGCACTCCCTTCGCCGCCATCTTCCCTCCTCCCTCCATGAATTTTTGAGTTGTTATTCTTCAGTTTCACATAAAAGAGTTTCATAAAATCAAACTGCATCTCCATCACAGCTTCATAAATATTTCAAAAGGAAAACTTACGTCAAAATATACCAGAATCAAAAAGAGGAGTGGCGGGGGGTAAGAAAATTTGACATCTAAATCAGGACCTTCAAAAGCTGCATAGTCTCACCTGTAAGTAGAACCTAAAGAAGTTGATCTCATAGTAATAAATAATAGAACAATGGTTAAGGGGAGGGGATGTGGTGGATGGACAGAAATGGTTAATGGTTATATGGGTGCAGTTAGAAGAAATAACTCCTAATGGTCCATGAGTTAAGTATAGTTTACAAAAATTAACCACATATGTCAAAATAACTAGTAGAAAAGATTTTTAATATTTCCAAAACAAGAAATTATGATTGTTCGAGATCATGATATGCCAGTTACCCCAATCTGTACATCATGTACATGTACTGAAATGTCACACTGTATCCCATTAGTATGTACAATTATTAGGGGTCAATTAAAACTAAAAATTTAAAAAAAACACAGGCCTTTGTTGGTTAAGTTATCAAGGAATAGGTGGTATCTCATTTGCACATATGTTTGGAGAAGGAATGCACCATGTAAACATATTAAAATTAGCATTATTTATTTATAGAGGTCTGTATATGCCTAGATTTTTATTGCATCCTTATGTGACCATGTTCAATAGCATTTCAAATTAATATTATGTCATATTTACTTTCATTATTAAAAAATGTGTTCATATAGTCTGTATATCTTGATTCAACCCCAGAAACTCTAAGTGATATAGCATTATTCAAAACTATATTTCCAATATTGTAAAGCATATATATTTTCATAATACCATTATACCTCTGATCAGGTACCTCTTAGTACGCCATTTAGTTCATGCTCAATAAAATTAGATATCAGTCACATCCACCACTGGTTTTCACTATATCACTTACACCCAGAGGAAATGTGTTTGTCTCTAGCTAGAGTGAAAATCTTGTTTATAAACAGAATATTCTCATCATGAATGTAAATGTGTTGGTGTCACTTTAATCATGAACTTGATGAGCCATGCTATATTGTTTATTTAGGCTCAGAAATGCACATATTGTAAGGCTGGAAAGAGGAAATATTGATTTATGAACCAAGAACTAGAGATGTGAGAAAGTACTTCCAATAAACAACCAGATCACAGTTCAGCCTTAGAGCCTGCTGCTTCCTAAGTCTGCCATAAAGGAAAAAGGGGCTATAGGAAGGGAAATAGCTTTGGTTTCTTACTATCAAGAATGACTTCTTTTATGTTGGACATGCAGAGAGTTGCCAATGTAGGGTGCGTCATAAGTGCCATGAGTTGCAGTACTCTTTTCTTATTACTGCCTTGTCTCTTATGTATTGACTAATAAACATTTGTGATTCAGAACACTGATATAAAAAGGCAGGTTTATCTTTGTTCAGATAAACCTAGGACAACTCATACATATTTGTAAGTCTGAGTATCCATTTCTCTCTCTCTCTCTTTTTCCTCTCTCTCTATTCACACACATATCTAGGACATATAATGTAAAATATCTATTTTCCTAGCCCATATTCATTCATGAATCAATAAATACAATTATTTATTATAGTATATTCTGGGTCCAATTATGGTCTTGGCAGTAAGGAAGATATGGAACCTATCTTCAAGATACTTATAATTTATTGTGTGAAACATACAAGCAAATAATTATAATAAATTGCAGTCTGGTGTTCTAAAAGTCTTGAAGCAGTTCTGAAATTTCATAACTTCTAAAGTATAAATAATAAAAACATAAAACAATCAAAAGTGTCATAATTTCAAATTCTATAGATTTATTTTAGGTTCTCACATTTTGTGTACTAAATTTTTAGTTTTAACTTTTTTATTATGGTTCACATAATTGAAAAAACACATGTTGACTAAAAAATAAAACTGAAAAGTTTCAATTCAAATATATATATTTGAAATTATATATATATATATATATATATATATATATATATATATATATACACACACACACACACATACATATATATTTGAAATAATATGCCTACCAATGATGTTGATTTTAAGTGTGTAACATTTATACTTAGAAAATAAATGAAGCTTAAAACTTCATAAAACCTTTTCTGATTATATTAAATAAATATATAATATACTGTAGAAATATAGAGAAGCAAGCTACCTAAATATTGTATGAGGACACAGAAGGAATCTCTATGATGAAGTATAAAGAGGACATTGCAAGTAGAGGAGATGGCATGAGAAAGACCAGAAAACTAAGAATATTCTAAGCCTGACCCATGAATCCTATCTTCTCATATACACAGTGTTGACTCCTTCCCACTCCTTTCCTCTTCATTCACTGGAGACTTTTCCATTTGGTATAGTTTTATTTTTCATCACATATGAGGCCATCATTTTCACTGATTTCAACAGTTTAGACATAGCCAATAAATAACTTGTCTATTGAATTTTTCTCTACCCTTTAGCTCACACATATTTAGATATTTTCATCAACAGAAAATATTTACTCCTTGTCAACTCTAATGTCCCACTTTTATTACTACTTTCTTGCTTTAATTGTTTGCTTAAAGGCTCAATGGGACTTTTTTTTTTCATGAATAACATTAACAGACACCTTTTATTTCTCTGTCCAAAACATCTGTGCTCTGTACAGAGTAACATAGTAGAAAAGGAAAGACCAGACATACCTGAAGTGCACTTAACTTTTTGAGTGCCATGGAGTGGAAGAATGCCCTAGCACATCTGTGTACAGACAGAGAAAAGGTATAACTTTCAATAAACATTCTTTTTCCTTTCAAATTAATTTCCCTTTATTTAAGGTAAGCTTTGGGATCTAAAAATAGAAACCCATTTACCCGGTCAAAATTGTTAGATTAACAGCTTAGAGGTTTTTCCAATATTGTTTTTCTTGTATTTTTAATATCACCCAGTGTGATAGTGTTCTCAAGGCATTTGGACTCATCTGATACAAAACAACAAATTAGATTTTGGGTATACCTGACATAACAGACAGACGAGACCTCTCAGACTGATCTTAGAAACATGGTGACATAAAGTTATTTACATGTAAGTCCATCTAAATACAAGGCAAGTTTTCAGCAATGGTTCTAAGGAATTTCCCAACTCAATGGCTTCACCTAGGGATATGATATTTGAACCTCTTGTTTTCTAATCTTGGTGATTTTTTTAAAAGTCTGATAAGTCAGAGGCTTCAAATTTTATCAGTTCATAATTTCCTGTGCTACTATAATGATAGAATATTTCCTCAAATTTGTCTAGAATATTCTTTATTTTTTTATGTTTGAACTATTGGTAGTTACGCTTAATTATAACCATTCATGTGATTTGAACTTTATAACCAAACACAATTTTCTGGGTGTTTTCCAATTTGTTTATCATGTATTTTAGAAATGTTAAAAAACTTAACTGTATCTAAACAAATAAGTTGGTTAATGTTCTAGTAATGTTTTCATTTTATAACATTAAAATACCTTATATTTACATTTGCCTGAAAGATGACAGTACAGGCTTCAATTATTGCAAACTGTGTTGCACTTCTATAACATGAACAGCTTTCAAAATTAGGAAAAAAAAATATATATATATTGCACTTCTATAACATGAACAGTTTTCAAAATTAGGAAAAAAAATATGTGTGTGTGTGTGTGTGTGTGTGTGTGTGTGTGTGTGTATATATATATATATATATATATATATATATATATATATATATGCCTGATTTTGAAAGCTGTTCATGTTATAGCTTTTGTGACTTCCTGGCATTCTTTTTTTAAATTTCTGGGTCATACATACAAAGCTTGTGTTAAATGGAGTGTTTTCTTTTGCAATTTTGTTGGTAATAGGCAATAATGAGTATTAAAAGAGACCATATCTGAAATTTTATAGAGTTCTATTTGGGGTTCAAAGACTTACCCATAAGACTGGGAGATAAACAAGTCATTATCTATATAAGTGGTTCAGATCATAGTAAAGAACTTGCTCTTCTAATAATAAATGGGAGAATTCTAAAACCAAAAGAAAGTATGCAAAATTGAAACAGGATCCAAGGAAGAAGCAAAACAGGAAGAAGAATAAATTCAAGACCCAGTCAAATATCACCTAACTCAGTCAAATTAAAGCCTCATCAATCTTTTAGTTGTTTATAACCCCAGAGGACTTGATTTTCAAACCTCTGAGGTGTACCTCTAGAGATTTTAGTGTTTAATGCATGGCTGCCTTTTTAAGAAGTGAGCACTGAGACATCATGCCTGACCTTTAAGAAAAAAATCTTTTATTAGATAAGAAAATCTCATCCCCCTATATCAAAGAAAAATATTCTATTGATAAGATAAATATTCTTACCCTATTTCCATGTATAGTCTTGATTAGTTTTCCTTTCAGAAATGAGAATATTTTTGAACAAAATTATTTATAAGATTGTGCTACCTCCCCATACCTTTACATGACTATGATCAATCAGTATCTTTCAACCCTTATTCCCATACTGAGAAATTCTGTTAAAGCAGCACAGGTATGGAAGGTCAGTGGAGAATTCTCACTTGCTAGATAACCAGCTGTCATGTGGTTACTGTTAAGGATGCATGTGATCTCATTAAGTTTTATATGGAGCAATCTAAATATTTTGTTTCTTTATTACTATATCTAAATACTTTGGAGTGATGATTTGTGTGTATTGGTTATATTCTCCAAAAATGCAATCAATTGAATAAAAACTTTAGAAGTGTTGCATTGGAAATAAATCTGAGATAAAGGTACAATATCTCATATCAGATCCACTTTCTTGCCAAACACAATTAAAAACACTAAGCAAAATACCTTTTAAGTATCTAAAGACACTGGAGAATGGTAAAATGCAGGCCAAATTCTGGGGTTTACGGCTTTTTGTCTGAGGATACGGAGTAAACTTCTCAGTTTTATGAGTTTTTCATGTTGGAATAGGTCCCAGGTATTGCTCTTAGGCTGGCTAAAAACCATTGGAAAAACAAACAAACAAAAAAAAGCCATTCTTATTGCTTGAGAAATGAGAAGGGATTTTCAGAGTGACATGACAGCTGGGAAGAGAGACACAAACACTGTCCAGCAATCTAGTGATCTAGTGATCCCCTGTGTGGGGCAGACTGCAGGAAACCCAGCTAAGTTTGAAAGAACAAAAAAGAGATTCTTCTGCCTATAGCAGAGGTTGTCTATCTCAAATGTGATTATTAATGGAATTATTTGCCACTGGAAAAATCTCTATTATTTACATTATGGGAATAAAAAAGAACAGTATGATGAAAAGATACATCTGAATATTTATCAATACCTTTTTAAAATTCTCCATGCTTTAACTAAATAGTAAACTCAGAATAAACATAGGTAAAAATTATATAAGTCAAACCAAGGACCACCTTTGGACATTTGAACATTAACTATAACACTGGACAAGAACAAGAGGTTCTACAGTCATTTAAAGTGCTCCCAAGAATCCAAGCCTGTTTTTCAATCCCTTTGTCCAATGGCTAAGACATGTTTTAGGGTGACCATTGTCCCCAGAACCTGCCTTGTAAACTCTTACACAATTGTGGCTGTTTTTCAGGACTGGAAGTTTTTTTGTTGTTGTTTTGTTTTTTAATATTTTTTTTTAGTTGTAGATGAACACAATATCTATATTTTTATTTATTTTTATGTGGTGCTGAGGATCAAACCCAGGGCTTCACCCATGCAAGGCAAGCACTCTACCACTAAGCTATAACCACAGCCCAGGACTAGATAATGCACCTTCAGATAATGCAGTCTTCCCTAGTTAGATTTCTATTTCTAGTTTTGTAACTGGTTCAGTTTTCTGCAACTCCTGTATTTACCCTATGAATACGATTTATTAGGCGCTGCTTTCCCTCTATGTATTTTCAAGAATTTCAAGTGCTCCCAAGAATCCAAGCTTATTTTTCAATTCCTTTGTCCAATGGCTAAGACATGTTAAACAAATTTCTCAAAGTTGAGGTAAGATATATACTTTTATTAAAAAAAAAAAAGAAAGAAAGAAAAGGAAAGAAAGAAAGAAAATAGAAGTTGTCAAACAAGAAAGGTTTAAAAAACAAATTTAAAAGCCCTCAAAAGCATGCCCAAGAAATGTTAGCATAGAGAATTAAAAGAGAAAATAAAGTTTTTAGAAAATGTCAAGTAAAAAATAAATTTATTAGAAAATTTCAAGAAAATGTCAAGTTAAAACCTTTCATTTTTATAACCAAATGCAGATATTTCTCATCAGCAACACTGAATTCTAAAAAGCAATGAAACATCATCTTCAAAGGTCTGTGTGAGACTGATTTTAAAGACTTCTCTGCCAAATCAAATTATTCTCAACATGTGAAAACAAGATAAAGGTATTTCCATTCTTCTGCAGTCTCAGAAATGCCTTGGGAATTACTGAATCAAAACAAAGAGAAAACTGAAAGAGGAAAATAGAATTTTTGAAACAATCATATTAAAACAAGGATGCAATGGAAGAAAGCCTGAAATGATAGAAAAGCAGCTTACATTTTACTACTCAATAAGCAGTATAATTAAAAAAAAAACGGATAATAATATTGGTAATATTAAAGGTATTTTTCTTTTTCTGTTGCAAATATGGAATATAGATAAGCTCAATCTTTGTAAATAAGCTTTTAATCTAAAAGGTGCCTATGAAATTAATGATAAAATATATATCAGAATTGACTGTGGCCTAATATTTAAGTTGGGTTTTTGAAATGAGCATTGTAGGAAAATATTTGACTTGATGAGTGAATATTCTTAAAATGTCATAGATTTGGAGACTGGATTGCATTATTATTACATAATTCCAAAACCCCTGTTTGATTATAAATAATAGTTATAAAATTATTAATATGGCCCTGTTGCTACTGTTTTGGTATTAACCTATAGAAAAAACAATGAGGAGTTGAAATTATGTAACTTGGTGGTACAAAAACAGTGTGAACTTAAGAGTTTTAAAAAGTTGAGATGATGGGTAGTATAGGGACCCTAATCTCTAATCTTAGCTGAACACTGATTCTCAGACATTTAAATATATTACCTTTGGCAGTAATGTACTCAATAAAAAAATGGATAAATACAATGGTCTGTCATAAGCTTTTGTGGAATCAAAGAAGCAAGTAATAATATAACATTTGTAATTATATTATTAACAATCAAAATAAATCTAATACAAGAAATGATTAAACATTTTCATCTTTTAATGTAGGACAAAAGGTGAGGACACACATTTTCCTGTTTATTTAATATATTTATGGAAAAATTATTTAACAGATAGAGTTATAATAATACCAAGTAAAATACCATGTGAATAAATGTAAATTAGTGAAATGTACATATGTGTAAATATATAAATTAAATTAACTAAGGGATAACTTGAATAGATTTTCTTTCTCTACAGAGAGTGATTCTTCTGTGTCTTTGCCATTATAGAAGGCACACAGAACTGATGAATTTGAAACACATTTATGCCACTACACATGTCCTTTTGAAAGTTATTTAACTTGAGAGGTCAGCAATTTGTAAATTGGACATTATAACATTGACTTTATTGAATGTCTTTCAGGATTGGGATAATATATGTAAAGAGCCTAACACCTTGCTAAGCACATGGAAAGCACTCAACAAATGTGTTTATGTTGTTGTAATGACTGAAATTACAATGAGATCCCACTTCATAACAATCAGGATGGCTCTAATTAAACATACAAAAAGGAACTTGAATAAATACTTGCACAAGAATGTTAATGGCAACATTATTCACAGTAGAGAAAAACAGGTGGAAGCAACCCAAACATTCATCCATAGATGAATGGATAGACAAATATAGTATATACATATAATGGAATATTTATCCAGTTGTGAAAATGACTGAATTTCTGATACACACTACAACATGAAAAAAATTGAAAAAAATTTGCTAATATAATTGAAAAAATTATGCTAAGTGAATTCAGACAGACATGAAAACATCAATATCATATATGTAGAATAGGTAAATTCATAGAGACAAAAATAGGTTACAGTTTATGAGGGGATGACAATTATTTCTTAATGGTTAACAGAGTTTCTGCTTGGATACATGAAAAAGTTGCTGAAATAGAGCTAAAGGGCACAATGTGAATGTAGTTAATGAAACTGAATTGAGCACAAAGATGGTAAAAATGGCAAATTTTGTTAAAAATATATAATATAAATACATATATAACCACAAGTCAAAGCATAAATAATGCAATATACCCAAATCATCAAATAGTACATTTTAAATGTGTTGAATTGTACAGCATGAGTTATCACCAGCAATATTAAAATATTTAATAACCATGATCTGGAAGGGCCAATCAATCAGAATGGATGAAGCCATTTTACTCTGTGCCAGCTGAGTATCATCCTAGATGCTAAATTCTAGTTTCCTCCAAAAAATAATTTGGAATTGTTTAATTAACTATTATTGTGTTATCTTTCAGAATGGAAGCATTTTAAATGCTTTTACTAGCATATAGTACACATAGAAATAAATCTATATTTTACAGGTTTAGAACAGATTCACAAGCTATAAAACTAAATCTGACTCACCTCCTGTATCTATATGGGTCATAGACAAGACTAGTTTTTGTTTCTTTTTTTAAAATCATAACAATGGCATTTTGTTCAACAACAAGCCTCATATTTGATGGAGCTGAAAAATTTGAATGGAGCTGAAAATTTCTTATCATCTAATGACATGTATGTGAAATTATAGTGCAACCCATTACTTATGTTTGTGGTGATGGTGATGTAAGCAGAACTACTCTGCTGTCAGTCATAGAGAAGTGTATAGCAATACAATATGTATAATACATTATACTTAATATTGATAATAAACATTGTTATTGGTTTCTGTATTATACAATAATTTTTAAAGTTATTTCAGAATATACTTCATCTACTTAAAAATTTACTATAAAACTGTACTGTGATTAAACCAGCAGAAGATCATATACTCTGTTTTTACTGTGTCTCTTGAGTACATCAATTTTCTTTATGCTGGATTTAATTCTGTGTTATTTGGCTTATCATGGCTGTAGGAGCAATAGGCTTTACTATGTGTGTATGTGTGTGTGTATAGTTATACATATATAAAAAATGTATATGTATATGTGTATGTATATATATGTATATATGTTATATACATATATATGTATATATATAAAGTTATATATACATATATAATTTCTCAAAAATATATATACATATATAATTTCTTATATATATATATATATATATATATATATATATATATATATAGAGAGAGAGAGAGAGAGAGAGAGAGGTTTTGATATAGATATACACATACTTCCCATATAGTCTGGGTGTGTTGTAGGCTAACTACCTGTGTTTGTGTATGCATATTCTGTGGTGTTTGCACAATGAAAAATTTGTCAAATAATGTATTTCTTAGAATGTGTCCCTGTCATTAAGTGATGTGAGATTGTATGACAATTTAAGTATTACATAATTATCCACATAAACCTAGATTGTTTTATGTTTGGCTCACAAAGACTAAAAAATGTATTATCCAATCTTGTCAAAAAAAAGTTTGGAATCTCTTGGTTTAGAGAAGAACTGCATTTTAAAAGAGAAAGACTTTTTTAAAAAGGAATGTAATTCATGTAATAGATAATAATAAAGCTTTTTCTGTCACCAGCTATCTCCATTTCATATACTAAATAGGAGGAGGAAACATGAAAATATTTAACAGCTTAGCAAGACCATCACATAGTAATGGATCAATAAAATTTTAATTATCATCACATATTTATTTTAGATGCATAGTGATGGGAGAATATTTATGGGGACAGAGTGACATTCCCAAAACACTTCAGGTATAACCCCATATTTTCAAATAGATGTACAATGTATTCATCATGAACTTGCCCACAGAAAGAATTTATCCAGTTGCCATGAACCAAAGGAAGGGATGTGCTCTTCTTATGCTTTGAGATCATCAATATATGAAAAAACATTGTAGCCCAACTTCACCTGAAAGCAGAGTTAATGCTGAATGTATATGCAGTTCTAAGGAGCAGGACAAGACTAAAATTGAGATAAGGAAGGACTTAGAAACATCTAAGGATATGCTACCATGATGGTCACTTGCTAAATTTAATTGCTACATCATCTAGATTTTCTGGACCATCTACAAAGAAGCTACTCATAATCATCTTTTAGGGGAGGTAGAAAGGGAGAAGAATCACTTCAAGGTAACTGTATATACGTATATACACGTATATGTATATGTGCTCCACCATGCGACCAGCACGCTGGTTTCATTCAAGAGGTTCTTAGCATAGAAGTTAACTAGTGAGATCCAAATAAACACACAGACTCAATTACCTTTTTCTATGACCAGGTCTGAGACGGCTCTCCCCTCTGGCTCTCACCTCGAACCACCCGGTGGGGCAGCAAGGCTTACTCAGGACTAGCAGGAAAGAGAGAGAGAGCACGCCAGGAAGTGGCCTTTTATTGGGGAACAAGAAATTCAGGGGAAAATTCCATCCAATGAAGATCAAGGGGGTCAGCATTCCACGGTCAGGGGCAGTGATTGGTCTCAGGGTCAATGGTCAGTCACACCCCCACATGGATGGGCTCTCGCACCTAGAAAGGGTGGGGATTAGCTCATACACAGTTTGGCCAGAATGCCTCACACCCAATCAGGGAGGTGCCCAATCACATGGGAGAATGGCTTCCCACAGTAGTCCCAGATTCATTCCAGAGCACAATAAAATTCCAATCCTTTCAAAGACTGCAGTGAAGACTGTTGAATGGTCAACAGAGGAGTCTCCCTCTGGGAGGCATGATGCAGGAGTGAGGTAGGAGGCAGGGACGTGAGGTGTCATGTTGGTTTGCTGACAGGAAATCTGGCAATGGTCAGATTTAGTACCAGCAGAACTGGTACTCAAAGCAGCAACTAATGAAACACCTAATGGGGGTGGGCGTGGGGATAAGAGGATTCAAAACAACATAAAAGAAGTAACTCATATAACAAATTTAACAAATACATACTTCACATAATTAAAGTTCTTTTAAAACTCTGCCGTTTGTTAAAAGAAAAGAAACCTTGGATAACTAAACTAATCAGATGTAAAATTAGTAAGTACTTAATATACAAAAAAAAAAGAAGGGTGAGAAGGCTGGGATTTTGGCTCAGTGGTAAAGCATTCACCTAGCACAGGCGGACTGGGTTCGAACCTCAGCACCACATAAAAATAAAGACATTGTATTGTGTCCATCTACACCTAAAAAATAAATTGAAAAAAAAAAAGGTTGTAAACATCAAAACATCAAATATGGCTACTAGGTAAATCAGATAAATTATTTTAATCAATTTTCAGTTCTAATCATTGTTTTCTTTCTTTCTTTCTTTTTGGCTTCCTTAAAGTGTTTCAAGTATTTTGTATATTTTGGGGTTTTAGATCTGGTTTGTTTCTTCATGTGAGATAAAGAAGTGTGTCTCATCTTTCCACAAGTTAGAAAAGAACAAATAGCAATTTGGGCTGGTTACATGATGGATGAACTGTATCCTCCCTGGGTCCACAGTATCACTATTTTTCATTTGTTTTCTGCAGTCGGTTTGTTTGCCACTCCAATGCCCCCAACTCTGTATTGTACCCTCCTTTATATTTGCTCTCTCTCAAGTGACTTCAGAAATGGAAGCAGCTGGTATTTCCAATTCTGACAACTGCTGTTAAGCACTAACCTCAGGTTCAGATTGCAAATCTGTCACAGGTTGCTATTTTTTTTCTGGAAAATAGCATCTAACTCCTGCTGCTTTTTAAATTCTTGAAAGTTTGTTTTTATTTCCTTATTTGTATGAGAAAGTAATTTAAAAAAATAATTGAAGGTAACATGAAGGGCGTTTTTCTATTGTGGATGTCTATAAAATGCCTATAAAATCAAATTAATATTTATTTTAAATAAGAAAAATATCTAACAACTCTTTCCTGAACAAAAGAAAAAAAAATGACAGGAGATTAAAGAGTTCTAAGATAGAAGTATGGCATGTATGTAATTTTGTGTACTATTTCAGAAAGTTTAATCACTGCTTCAAAAACCAAAATCTTTTAAGAGAGAATTGAGTCTATTGTGTTGAAAATCATAGCAAAATAATTATATAATTTTTATGGGGAATGTTTTATAAGTAGATACTGTGTGAAGAAATTATAAAACTGTTTAATTTCATTATCATCTCATCCTTTTACTGGGGTAAATATTATTATTATCTTCAAATAAGTAAGTACTCACACCAAATGTCTGATTATTAATCAGAAGGGTTTAGAAGTTTGATCAAAAATTATGAATAAAAAGGTCGTGTTAGATGCAAAAATCAGGGACCTGATACATTCATCCTAAAAAGAACCCTTGTTCTCTCCTATATTGTATGTGCCCTCATTTTCTACAACATAACTGATGTATTAGTTTTCTAGGGCTTCCACAAACTGGCTGGCTTATAAAAAACAGATCTTTAATTTTATCACCATTTTAGAAGTGAGGAATCCAAGACCAAGGTGCCATCAAACTGGAATCCTGGAGGTCCCTCTCATTGTCTTATAGATGATGCCACTTCACATATTTGCTAATATAGGCATCCATTTCTGCTATCTCTTCCTGAGGACACTAGTTACATTGTAATGTGGTGTTTGTGTGTGTGTGTGTGTGTGTGTGTGTGTATGTGTGTGTGTGTGTGTGTGTGTGTGTGTTATAACAAATTATGTTAACAACCATATATTGTTAACAAATGTCTAATAAACATATATATTGTAACAAATATATATACACAAATATATATGTATGTATCAGGTAGAAAAGTGCCTGAGCCCTTGACAACATTGCCAAATACTTGAATTAGCATTGCTATGTTTGTTATGTGATCTATAATATCTTTATGGCTAAAATCACTTATACTTCTAAGCTGGAATTCTGTGATGCACAACTAAAAGCATCCTATGTAGAACAGATGATTAGGAAATGAATATATGAATGATTCCAGGAAGATTTTCCTGTTAAAATAAGGGATTAGAGAAAATCAAATTAAAACCGAGAATGACAGACTCATTCTTGAGAAATTGTGTGTGGGAGGGGGGATATCCAGAGCATATATGAAGAGTTCATACCATATAGGACAAGGAATATCCATCTATTGTAGAAGTGGGGAGGAAGATATGGATGGACTTAGAACCTGGTAGTATACATTTGGAAGACAAATTTATGGTCATTCCAATCTGATCCTTTTCTGACTTTGTTAAGTAGAAAATGAAGTTAATAGTTACAAGTTATGCATCAACAGAGAAAACAGAGAAATGAGCAAGAACAGAGCTGAGAGGCAAGTTGAACTTAAAGTTGATGGTTCACAGATGGTTTGTGTCCTGTCACTGGAACAGTGTCTTAAAGGTTGACTTGTAGGGAAGTGGAAACAGAAGTATATTTTCTCCTTGGTCCTTAGGGATGGTTAACAATATGAAGCAATATGAAGTAGTTATGCTGGCAAGTCCATCACAAGTTTGTACCATTATTTGTTTGCCTTCTCCTTATTATTCTGTTAGTTGAAGAATTGCATTGACAAGGTATTTCAACAGAAAACAAAAAGGAATTACTTGTCCCTTGGAATTCAGAGTGGAAGATATACTACGTAAAGAGAGAACTACACAGTATAAAAACAAATTATATTGAATAAAGATCGTATATAGCATGAGGTTAATTCTTTGGTATCACATTTAATTGTCTCTAAAATTGAGATCAGAGTCTCTCTGATGCATAAAGAATGATATTTTATTATTTTGATTGGCTATTTCAGAAGACCAGAAGTGAACCTTTCCTTCATCTGAGGAGAATATTTTTAATTTTATGTATTATATAAAGTCAGTTGCTTGTGGAATAATACAAGATTTTTGGGGTGAGATTGTTATTTTGGAAGTGTTTTTAATAGAGAATCTTCAAACTTAAATTCAACAACAGGAGGAGTTTTTGAGGTGAACTGATATGTGTTTGGTTTTAATTTTTCCTCCTGAACAGATGTGGGTATGGATGTGGGTAGTTTGGGAAGCAACAAATATAGAGCAAAATGCAAAGGAAAATTTTCATGTTAATTTAAGTAAATTTGTCCACAGATTAATCAGTGAGACAATAATACAGAAATATCAAGATACTATGTATACAAATTGACTAAAATATATATATATATAAAGAGAGAGAAGTTATCAATTGTGATGCATGACAAAAGTGGATAGTTTCCTACAATATTTGATAAAATAATAAAATGTTCTAAGGTCTAGTTCATTCGAATCAACAGTTTAATGTGAGTAGGATATTTGAAGAAGAAATATCAAAGAAATATTTTTTAAAAATAAACTTCAATGTGAAAAAATCAAGTCATGGTATTTATTCTGAGTGATGAAAACAAGCATCATTAGCTTGAGATTCATTCTGATTTTTTGATAGAATTTGAAGAAAACAATGTTTGTAAAAAAAAAAAAAAAGCAGCAATAGACCATAAAATATGATGTTTCTAGAATGACCCAGTAAGAAAACATCATAGCCTTCTGAGGTAAACTACCCAGGTCCTAAAAGAGCTGAAAATATATGTTGAAATGAAAGGTGAAGAAAATAATAATTTAACTGTCTGACATTTGCAACACTGTGTTTACATAATTGCAGCATATGAGTTTGATCAGAAAAAACTTAACATGAGAAAGAAATCTTAGTGGACAGACATAAATCTTGTCTTCCAGATTTATGAGTGATTGATTTCATTTGCATGCGCACATTCTTATATACCTTTGACTTGCAATGCATCTTTTTGATTGTTATCCATCATAAATTATTGTTTCTCAGTTAATGTCTGCTTGTTTCCTATATTTGTCCATAAATAACTTTTTATCCTTCCTTGAGAATCAAATAATCTTTGAAATAAAAATAGCAAAAGTGAACATAAATGCAGTTCCTCTGAGAAAATCAGCAAAAGTAGTTCAATAGAAGATTGTCCACAAATTTAGTGAGATTATTGATTCTTTTCAATCAATGAATTGTTCTTATAATCTGTACCTGAGAAGGTAAGAAACTTATAGTTATTCTTAGAAGTTTTGGTATGCTTGTTAAACCAATATAGTCTTAGTGATTTATAACTACAATTTATGACTGTTGTAACTTCAGTAGAAGATTCTGATATGCCAAATTTGTTGTGATACTGGATACACTATTAATTTTTTCAATTAAAATGAATAAATTCCCCATTTCATATAGACATAAATTATAGTGAACCAAACATGGAGATCTGTGTGGGTATACATCAACTACAAAACAATCTTTTCTAAAATGTGTGGGGTCTTTTGTTTTGGAATTCCTCTCTCAATCTTAAACTCTTAGTTTGATGGATCACAATGACATTTTAGATTTCTAGAAATTTGCATCATGTCAGTACCAAATTTAGTAATCCATGAACAGTCTGCAGATTCACCCGTATATACTGTGGGGAAAAAAATAGTCATATGACCCTTTGAAGAAACCCTGGAGAAATAGTTCCCACATACACATTCTCATTCTTTTATTTCCTCCCTTGTCCTTTTTAAAACCAGGGTTCGCCAGTCAACATACTAACTTACATCAGAAAACTGGGGGAGAAGCGAGGACTCTCCTTTCTGATGAGTCATGTCATCTAGAAAGCCAACCTGGATATTTTCCTATTATATAAATGAAGCTATATTTAGATACTGTGCCAGTGGTTCTGAAAAACCACTCTCAGGCTTAATGATTCACTAAAAGGATTCACAGAATTCAAAAAAGTGTTATATTTATGATTATGCTTTATAATAGAAAAAAAAAAGACAAAGATCAAATCAGCAAGGGATAATGATAAAGTCCAGGAGAAAACCAAGAGCTAGATTCCAGGTGGCCTTTCTCAGTGAGATCTCATAGGGATGTGCCTAGTTCTCCCAGCCACAATGCATGACTATACATAGGAAGTGCTGACATCCAAGGGAGCTCACCTGAGCCTCCATGCCCCAGGTTCTGATTGAGTGTTTATCACATAAGGAAGTAACAGCTGCATGACTGACTGAAACTTGACCCTCACATTCAAGAAAAAAAAAAAGGCATTCACTATGAATCACATTGTAGTATAAACTAAGATCAAATTGGTTGAAATCCAATGCCTCAGTCATGTCAAAAGACTCTTAGCAGAGAGAATACTTAAAGAGTTCAGAGATCATGTCTCAGGAGCCAATCATGAACTAACTCTAAAACAGGCCAGTTTGGAATGTGCAAAGTTTGAACAACAACAGATAACTGATGAATTAATATTATTTTTGCACAGTAGGTAACATGTCAATTTTATTTTTAGGGATGTCATTATTAAGTAAGCATTGCAAAGAACTTTATAAGTCAAAATATCCCCACTTCCTGCTGAGTATTATAGTGATCAAACACACCTTTTCTCTGGAGCTTCATAATTGGCATTATCACCTGTTACTATTGCATTAATTCTGTTAGGGTCAAATAGCAAATCTTAAATATGGCACCTCCTACTATCACCCCCAAACTACAAAAGGCAGTGGGCTTATATCTCGTAGAGACTTATGGACTCAGTATTCTTAACTTTGAATACACACAAATGTCCCTCTTTCAGATGTCTGAATCTTAACTCTTTGCTAAAATATGCCCTAATTTACGAATATGTCAAAGTATGAATACAACTACCATTGTAATTCTGAAACCAGCAAAACTGACTCTGGAACTCATTTTCATCTAGGTTTGTTCTGCTACTGTAAGAACTAAGATTATGTTAGAGCCACCATGTAAAAAGTTCAGTCTCTCTGTCCATGATTTGAACCCAGAGGTTAAAATTTAAGTTGAACATTATTTCCTTTTGTCTCTCTAGTATATTCAGAAATGACAAACTCAGGCCTTGTGGATTTCCTTCTTGCAGCTTTCATTACTACTATATAAAGTATATGAGTCATTTGCTTTCTCTAAATATTTGCTTTAAAATAGGGACCATGTTGATTTTCTAATTAATTATAATTCCATTTAATGCCATGTGTTTTCAAAGCCCCATTTCCCATTCTATTCAAAGTTAAGATTCAGCTAAACTTATCACATAACTCTTTCCTTTTGTTTCTGTTTCTTGCAACCATTCACCCTTATACCCAGGACACATAGTCAACACTATTGATAACTTTTCTGCATCTTCTTGGGTTTTACCAGAACTTAGAGTAAACACTGTTCATACTTTCTTTAGATTTTCCTGGACCTTATCATTATAGTACATGGTAGGTGTAGCTGCTACTTCCCTGAGGGCTTTTTCTGGAGGCTAGAAATCTATCATCATACTGACTAGAAGGCTAAAAAATTAGTTTTCTAGTAATTACCACCAACCAATTAGTGACAAGGGTTGATATATAATTATTTCAATTGTTCCTTATCTGAGACGATGCTGTGGTATATATTATACATTAATTGACAGAGTTCCCTTGGATGATGTATCTACCATGGTAGTAGCTGGTTTGGTAAGTCACCATTATTGGCTGCTTTTCTTCCTTCTTTCTTTATTATGTGGCTAGTGTATCCCCAAGTTTACCTGTAGTATCCCCTGTTGCCATAATTTAAATGTATGTTTTGCCAATCCCCAAAATTTAAATATTACATAAAATTATGGGGTAATGTTTAATATTTCAATATAGGTATATATTATATAATGTTTATACCAGACTAAACATATCTATATCCACAAACATTTATAATTCTTTAATAAATAAAACATTCAACTGTTTTCCTCTACCTTTTTGAAATATGCAGTACATTATATATAATCATCCTATTGTGCAGTAGCACACTAGAACTTTCTGCTTCTAACTTATAGTCAGTATCCTTCTTTCAACTTTTTTCCATCTGCCCAACCTCTGAAAATGACTCCTGATTTTTAGGAGATGAATATTCACATAATCCAAATACAAGTGAAATCACGTAGTACTTGTCTTTCTGTGTCTGGATTATTCTTTCTTATGACTAAATAGCATTCCACTGTTAGGATGTACATTTCTTTATTCATTATCATTTGATGAGGACTTAAAGTTTTCCCATTTCTTTTCTATTGTGAATAGTGTTGCAATAAACAGATCTCTCAAAGACTGATTTCATTTGCTTTGGATATATACCTAGGACTGGTATTGCTACATATATGATCTAATTTTAATTTTTTGAGGAACTTTGATACTATTTTCCATAAAGTCTTTACTAATTTGCATTTTCAGTATGTAAGGATTCCCCTTCCTCCACATTGTCATCAACAGTCATGATCTGTTATTCTTTTGATAAAAATAGCCTTTCTTACTGGAGTGATGTGATAATTCATTGTGGAGATCTCATAGTGATTTTGATGAACAGTTCCCAGATGATCAGTGACATTGAGCTTTTTTCCATATACTGTTCATTTGTTTGTCTTTTTCTGAGAAATGTATATCTAGGTCTATTGCCCATTTAAAAAATTGGATTATTATATTTATTTATAAATTTTGCTTTTGCATTCCTATGTAATCTTGATAGTAACCCCTTGCCAGATGTGTAGTTTACAAATATTTTCTCTCATTCAGTACACAGGTTTTCTAATTATATTCTTTGTTATACAGATTGATGTGATTCTATATGTCTATTGTTGCTTCCTTTCCTGTTCTTTTGAGGTCTTGCCTCCCCCACCCCAAATCCTTGTCATTACAATATCCTAAAGTATTTCTTTTATGCTTCCTTTTAGTAGCTCCATAGTGTTTAGTAGTGTCATGCAGTTAAGTCTTTAACCAATTTTGTGTTGATATTTATTAACTAGTGAGCTATAGGCATATAGTTTCCTTCATCAGCATATAGACACACAATTTCTCATTCATTTATTGTCCTGTACCCTATGTGTTATCTTAACATCTTTGTCAAAAAGCATTTGGCTATAGATGTGTAAGTTTAGTTCTAGGCTTTCTATCCTGGTTCACAGGTCTTTGTGTTTGTTTTTATGCCAGTGCTGTGCTGTTTTAATGACTGTAAATTTGTGGTATATTTTGAAGACAAGTAGTGTAATAATGTCTAGCTCTTTATTCTTTTTGCCCTGTTACTATGGCTTTGGCTATTCACTTTTTGTGTGTGTGTGTGTGTGTGTGTGTGTGGTTCCATACAAATTTTAGAATTGGTTTAGTTTTGAGAAGAATGTGATTGATATTTGGGTGGGAACTGGATTGACTCTATAGATCTCTTTGGACAGTATGGATTGTTTTTGTGATTTCTAGTTTAGATAATTTCTAGTTTAGATAATTTTTTACTGGTGTATAAAAAAAAAGCTGCTAATTTTTAAATGTTGGTTTTGTATCCTTTAACTTTGCTGAATTTTGATTAGTTGAAATACTTAATGCAATATTTGAGGTTCCCTGTGTATAAATCATATCACTACAATCAGAAGCAATGTGGCTTCCTTCTGAATGTCCTTTTGTTCATTTCCCTTGCATGGTTGCTTTTGCTAGGACTTTCAAAACAATATTAAAAAGAAGTAGTGGTATTGAGCATCTTTGCAAGAATCCAAATGATATCTTGAAAAAATAGCACTCAGTGGTTCCCCAGTTTTATGTTAGCCCTTATCTTAGTACATAAGACCTTTATTTTGTTGAGATATATTTGCCGAATACCAAATTAATTCACTGTTTTTATACTGAGGAGATGTTCAATTTTTTTAAGTGTCTTTTTTGCATCTATTGAGATGGCCTTGGTTTTTCTTCTTCATTCTGTTGATGTGTTTTATCACATTGGTTGATTTACATATATTGAACCATACTCTCTTCCCTCAGACAAATCCAACTTAATCATAGTAAATAATCTTTTAAAAGTTATGTAGAATTTAGTTTGCTAGTATTTTGTTGAGTATTTTTGCATCTGCATTTCATCAAGTGTATTGACCTATAGCAGTGTGTGTGAGTGTGTGAGTGTGTGTGTGGGTGTGTGTGTCTCTGTCTGTCTGTCCTTGTCAGGTTTTAGTATCAGAGTAATGATGGCTTTGCAGAATGTCTGTAGAAGTTCCTCATCTTCATTTTTTTAGAATAATTTGAGAACTGTATTAGTATTGCTCTTTATGTATCCCATTGGTTTTTTTTTTTCATTTTATTTGTTTCAAGAAATTCTTAATATTCTTCTTGATTTCTTCCTCAATAGCATTGGCTGTTCAGAAAAATAATTTCCACATATTTGAATGATTTCCAAATTTTTTTGTGTATTTGATTTCTAGTTTTATTACACTGTGGTCAGAAATGAAAATCAATATTATTTCTATTTTTAAAAATTTTGTCTAGACATGTTTTGTGGAATAACATGATCTTCATTGGAAAATGTTCCATTTGTTGTTGAGAATAATGTGTATTCTGCATCTGCTACATGTAATGTTCTATATAAGACATCTTACAGGTCCATGTAGTTTAGGGTGCAATTTACCTTTTCAATCTCCTTGTTAATTTTCTATTGGGATGATTTGTGCATTTTTGAAAGTAGAGTGTTAATCACCTACTATTATTGGGAGTCTCTAATGTTTGGTCTATTTTCTACTTGGATACTACAACGTTGGGTGCATATGTATTTAAAACTGCTATTTCCTCTTGCTGAATTTATCCCTTCATTATTATATAATGAATTTCCTTGCCTTTTTTTACTATTTAAAAAATTAAAATCTATTTTATTGATGTAAGTATGACTATATCTCTTTATTTTTGTATTATATTTGCATATATCTTATTCCACCCCTTCACTCTCAGTCTTTGCGTGTCTTTAGGGGTAATTGAATTTCTTTTAAGCAACATCTATTTGGGCCTGTATAGTCCAATCAGTTCCTCCATTTCTTTTAACAGGAAAATTTAATCTAATAATATTTAAGATAAGCATCAATAGGTAACTTTAAAAAAAATTCCATTTCAGTTACTTCTTTTTGCCTCTCTTAGGATTTTCCTTTGTGCTTAAGAAATTTATTCTAGTAACATATTTTGGTTTAGGCTAATTATTTTTGTTTTGTCTATTATAATTTTTTTCTCTGTGATCACCATGAAGCTTGCAGACTCTTTTGATTAAGATATTTTAAAATGATAGCAACTTAACATGATAATAGAGATGTGAAAATATTAGAAAATATACTAGTAAAAACTATGCTTACAGTCCATTTGTTCCTCATGTTTAAATTTTTGATGTCCCATTTAATAATTCTATATTTTCTTTTGTAGTATGCGAATATGGTTATTATTTTTAATTATTTTGCCTTTCAATCTTTACTTTAATTATGTTTTATGCACCATTTTTTCAACATTAGAGCATTCTAAATGTGTCTGTATAGTTATTCTTATCAGTGCTAACCAGTAAGTTTAACTCCTTCCCAAGTTTTCTTCTTATTCATTAATGTGTCTTTCTTTCAGTTTGAAGAACTCCTTTAAAACTTTTTTTTTTTGTAGGATATATATGGTGAAGACTTATTCTTTCATCTTTTGTTTGTTAGAAAATATCTGCATCTCTTCTTCATTTTTAAAAGATAGCTTTCTGGTTACAATATTCTTGATTAGCATTTTTTCCCATCAGTACTGTGAAAATCTCAAGCTATCCTCTCCTGGACTGTAAAATTTCTGCTCAGTGTTCCATTTAAGATAATTTGAGATGGTCTTACATGTTATTTTTTTCTTTTATTGCCTTCAGAATCTTCTCTTTCTTGGTAATCTTTGAAAACTTACTTGTAATATAGTAGAATTTAATTGTCTTAACTGCACTTTTCTTTCCACTTAACATTGCTTTAAGGAAATTAATGTTTTATGTAATCAAAAAACTTTACTTTATTCAACAAAATATTTTCCAAAAAGGTATACCCATTGAGCCTGGTTGTTTACAGAATTAATTGTGATTAAACACTAAACTACTCATAAATTCTCAAAAATAAAGGCATGACATACACACATAAGTTAAACAGAATCTTATTAATATGTCTCAGTAAGGTTATTAAAACAGAGATGGCTTCTTCTTAGTTGTTTAACAAAACTTATTTCTTAATGTGGTTTCCAAATGAGGGTGTCTTTAAGTATCTTGGACCTACTGAAGAAGATTATTTGGAGTTCAGTAGTAATGCAACTTCAAAGTTAGGAACACAACCCAAGATGCCTTCACTTTTGATCCAATTTCAAGTTCAAGAGGCTATCAAAATGACCCCTAGTTTTAAAAATGTGTTAGAATTATTTATAGAACTTACTCAAATTTGGTATACTCACAGTTAAGGTTTATTACAGGGAAAAGGCACAAATTAAAATCAGCCTAAGGAAAAAAAAAAATAAAATCAGCCTAAGGAAGAGATGCATGAGTGCAACCTATAAAAATTTCAAATCTGAAGCTTTCTGGTATCTTCTCATAGATTTTTAGGCAACATTAATTACTTCTATCAGGAGGTCAAGCTGATATTTATGGATCAAATTTATTATCCTAAACCACAATTCAGTGTGGCTTATAGTCCTATCTTTGATCATATTATTACAGTTGACTCAAGGTCCACATACAAATAAACACACCTGTCAGGTACAATATCCTAAAGTCTTGGACATTACCCACAAGAAGCCAAGGACAAATGCCAGATTTATTTTTGAGAAAATTGTTTACTGCATATAGAGGTTTTGGGATTTGACTAAAACCTTTCACAACTCATTTGATATAGTTTGTTCAGCACCGATTTGTAAACTAGCATTTTGAAATTTGTGCTTCAAATTATACATCTTCTCTGCTCTACCAGAATCTGGTCTTCAGAGTAATTTGCTGGAGAAAATAATATTTGATTGCATAAAATTAAATTTGAAAACTGTCATTTTCAGTCTTTCTGTGAATTCTTAATTGCAAGCATTTAAATCAATGATGTGTTGATATTTTAAAAGATGCAGGGGAGAGTAAAAGAATGGGAGAAATTACAACATGTGTATTTATAAAGGAAATATTGTTAATTAAGCCATCTGGCACATTGTCATATACATAGAAGTTATTTAAAAATTCTTATACCACATTGATTTTTAAAATGAAAAGAATAACTAAAATTCAGAGATCATGATGTTTGGATCAATTATGTTTTTATTTTAAATGAAAACCCATGTTGGAACTGGTGATCTTAGAAATCATCTTGTCCAATACAGAATGATTAAATTAGGATGTTGATAAAGGAGGATTTGGAATGACTTTTAAAAAATCACAGTTTGATCTGCGATTGCATTTAACAGAAATCTGACTCTATGGGCTTAACCAAAACAAGGACTTTTGTTTTGTATTTGTTTGTTTTTGCATTTTAATATATGAAGATCTCTTGAAAGCATAAATCAGAGCCTTGGGTAAGTACTTAAAGTGGTTCTTGAAGGCTCACCCTTCTAGCGGTTTGTTCTTCATTCTTAGCCTGTAGCTTTCTTACACTCCTATGATGGCTATTCTTTCTTAATGCATTGTGATCATTTCAGGCAATATATAATGCACAAAAGAAAAGTACAAAATGCTGAGCTTGACCCTTTTGAGTATAATTTGACTTTTATAGGTTGGACAAATCAGTGTGCTATTATTATTCTCATATAAAGGAATATGGTGAAGGAAATATTTTAACTGGACATACGACAAATAGCCAGATGTCCAAAATATCTGGGGTTCTGCTTGCAAGAAAGAAGGGGAGAGTGGATAGTTATTGCATCAGTGTGTGTTGCAAATTTTTTCAACAAATTCTTATTAAGTATCCATTTGTCCTAGGCTCTAGTTATAAAATGTTGAATCAAACCAACATTGTCCCTTGTCACTACCATCATGGACTTATGGAAATGGGAAAAAAATAGAAAAAGCTAGAAAGTATATAAACTCATATGATTGAAAATTCATAAATATTTTTAAAGAAAAAAACTCTATGAAAAAAGGTTCATGAATATTGGGTATTAATTGTTGGGGAAGGCAAGGTCTATTTAATTTATGGGTCAGAAAAGACTCTTTTTAAAGAGGTGACAATGTACTTGAGACTTGAAGAAGATGTATCAGTTTTGTGGAGGGGGAGCAAGGAAGGCACAGCTGAGCTCTAATATGTGAAGGTGCTGAGCTCTAAGCAATAAACATACTGAAGAAAATGAACTCTGGCACGTATGGCTGGAGGGAATATGACGGAGGAGAAAGAGAAGTCGTGAGAGAAGGGAAAGCCAAGTGTCCAGCTTCTATTCCCCTTGTTTGACCTGTCTGTTTTATAAAGTATCTAGAAACTGAGATACCAGATGTCATGGAGTAAAATTGATAGAGCAGAAATACAGAGTACTAGCTTTAGTTTCAAAAGTCAGGGGCCTAAGACGCCTCTTCCATGCCTCTGGACATAGAAAATCTTGACAGATAAAAATAATCCTCTCATCCTACTCAGTACAAGTCTTTTTCAATATTGAGTGAAAGAGAAAACAAAAAGGAGTGAGTTGGAATAGGGGTACAGCTCAGCAGTAGGGCAATTGTCTGGCATGCATGATGCTCTGTGTTCAATCCCCTGTACTATAGGGGAAAAAAGGAGACAAAGAGTTAACTCAGAATGGCAAGGACATATTTGAAGAGATCTTTTGGAGAGTGACATTAGCATTAGAATCCGAAGTTATAAGTGATCCCTCGTGTGCCACAAGATGAACACTGTGATCTGCATTTGGAGTTATGGAAGTAAATCAGCATCTGTAGTTCTCCCAGGCTCTGTGTGAGAAGTTGGTAGGGCCTGTGCACTCCATTATTACCCTTGCCATTCAAGATGCCTCTTTCCTCCACTTCTCCTTCATTGCGCAGGAGCAATGTCTGCCTCTGCCCTCTGTCATTGCTGTAACCGAAAGGCACTGGGCTTTGTACCTAGAACACCTCCACTAAATTATAGTCTCTGTTATGAAAGAAAGACTGTAATCCAGTGAAATGAATGAAAGAAAAAAAGTCATAAATTCAATGACTCCTACACAATTTCACAGTTTTCTTTAAAGCATACCTTTATTAGCCAACACATAATTATTTGGTGCTTATTAGGAGTTAGGCACTGAACCAGCCATCCAAGAAGACACATCTTGAGAGGTGTGCAGGATTCATGACATATCATTAATTTCTCTACTTTTATTCGATTTCCTTTCACCTCTTGACTGACAGCTGCCAGGTTTTCTATTCCTAACTCCAGGTACCATTTTTAGCTTCAACAGTCAGTCTTTTTGATCCTGCTTTTATATGTTGGCTCATATACCATTAACACCACTGCCAGTTACATATCTCTTTCGGTAGACTCTGGAATTGTCACCTTTCAACACTGCTGCGTCTGTGTCTGCAGGGCATGACAGGGTCAGAACTCTTGGTTTGGAGGGAACATCATATATCCCCTGAAGCTGATGTTTATAACATTTTGTGCAGACCCAGGCAGAGGATTTTGGCATAATGATCTCTTTACTTACTTGTTATTCTTGTCACCATTTTATCAGCATCTGTCAGGCAGGAACACACGCTGTCTCTGTTTTGTATGACATGACCATCCTGGGTCTCTAGCAGTGATGCTACAGTCCCCACAGGGAAACACTTAACACTGATCATGATGCTGGTGCTCAGACCTGCTCATCAACCTTTCATGAATAACAAATATTTCAAGTTGGACTCACATTTTATTTTTAATATGTTTTCAAAATGCCTTGAGATCCCTCAGCATGATAAAATCCTATCAGAGTGAGAGTTGCTTTTGTTGCAATTCTGAGCAATCAAATGTGCCCAGTCACCCTCGAGTGACTACGATAACCATGGCATTTCTGAAGAAAATGCTGAAGCTCTTTATAATGACGGCTTAGTGCCTATTCACAGCACAAGTTCCATATATAGGGGGGAAAAAAGCTAAATCTTATGAGATTAGATGTATTTTAAATGCTCTGTTTTTTTACTACTTGGTGTCTAATCTTACCTTCACATTTGAAACACAAAAAATATTTGACAGAGTTTATTTCATCAAAATTTCAGTTATATTCAAATTATATTTTGCAATTTTAATTGCTCTTAGGCTTAAGGGAACCCTAAAGATTAGCCATATGGTCTATTTAATTGGTCCCATGAGTTTTTCTTTCCAGAGTCTGCATTAATATAAAAAAGGACAAAACAAGAAGAGGAAGCACACCAGGACTAGTGAAAAATGCACTGGTTCAAGTTAGAAAAATTCTCATTCTTTCTTGTAATACTTATGTATATTTCCATATTTTTAAAAATAAAAGTAGATGAATATTTCTTCATTATGATTTTTTTGACAAACAACTATATATATATATATTAATATGCACAGTAAATATCCTGCAGATAGAAGTTCATCTATGGTGGTGATTAGTTAAAACCAGACATTTGACCCAAATCTGGACAGACTGGTGTTGGAAGAGATGGAGAGAAAAGGAGACAATCAAGCTAACTTCTTGTTCTTGTTAGCATCGGTAAGCTAATGCTAATCAAATGAATGACTTGTAGTAACTGAATAACTTGCTAGTAACAAAAATGACCTCCAAATTTGTACCACGTTAATCAGGATTTCTGTTCCTTATAGTTGAAAGCATTTGGTATTCTGATTCTACTGCCTTCTGGAAAAATTGTGATACTACATTAGCTGGCTCCCTGAACCCATGAATATTCAGTGACAACCTGTGAGACCCTGTAGTATCCCCTTTTCTCTCTGACACAGTGACTGGCAATTTTTGAGATGATTACTGTTCAATAGCCTGGATCCTTGAGTAGCTCTGATAAGCAACATTGCCATTTAGCCTGAACAGGATGTTAGTCTTTGTTACTGCAAACCACATTTATCTTGAACTTTGTAATTGATGTATAATCCAGTTTAATATGGTTTGATATCAGTGTTGCGATCCCTGAAAAAAAAAAATCTGTTGGAGTTCTAACCTGTTAGTCTCCTGCAATGTGACCTTACTTTGAAATAGAGTAATCAAAGATTAATTAACCATAATTTATGCAGGTGAAGTCATCCTAAAGTTGGATGGCCCCCAATGCAATATGACTAGTGTCCTAATAAGAAGATGGAAATTTGGACACACACCGAAAGAACACCATGTGATGACAGACAGATTGATTTGTTGCAAATGCAAGCCAAAAAACACTAAGACTTGCCAAAAACCCCAGAAGCTAGAAGGAGGCAAGGAAGACTTCTGACAGTTTTCAGAGAATGCATAGCCCCACTGATTGCTTCGTTTTAGACTACTATCACCAGAACTGTGAGACAACAAATTTCTGTTATTTTAAGCAATCCAGTCATGGTCCATTGTTGTGGCAGTCTTAGGAAACTAATACAATCAGATGAGACAGAAGTGCTTATAATTTTTGTTTTATATTGTTCTAATTCTTCCAATTGGATTTAAGAAATATACTCACATAGATAATCTTTAAAGGAAGTCAATTTTTGCATTGACAGTAGAGACTGATTGGGGTTCAAATAATAATTTTACATGATCTGCATGACATATATATTCTCTGTATATATGTATTTGTATGAGAAAAATGTTCGTGTATATACACTTTTAGGTGTCGTCTCTTCTGTATCCATTCATTTGAGGAGCAAATTCAAAGAAGTATTTCAGATGAGAATTTTCCTATTCTTAGCCTGAGTTCCCCAATTATATAGAATCCAAATAATCTAGCTTTCCTCAGCAATGCACCCTAAAGAATATCTATTCCTGCAGCTATAATCTAGATCTACTTTTGCACAGGATAAATTTCCTGCCTCTCTGAACTATTAGAGCTCTAAGTTTATGTCTCTATGAAACCCTAAATACTATTTTGATCTCCAACATCCTATTAGCTCCTCTTGGCTCTTGTTGACCTACTCACATTATTCTCTGACTCATTTTTATTAACTCACCTCCACCCTCAGCTATGTTTAGTATTGATCATTCCCTTTCTCTTGGGTAATTCTGGGAGTAAAATTAATTCTCCCATTCTACCATTACTCTGAAATTCTCTCAAAATCATGACTTCTCCTTCAGTATTTCTATGAAGAAGAGAGAATTCCCATATAGTGAAAACAATATATGTCTATGTTACATTAGGAATAAAGTTATTTTTCTTTCTGGTATATCCTAAAAGAGAGATTCAGTAGTAGTTAATGACTAGTTGGCTTTTTCTGCTAACAAAACTAGAAATAAACCTGGCAAATAACAAACTAGATAATTTTCAGAATCTTTAATTAGAAAACAAAGATTTACATATTATATTCTATTGTTGTTATTTTAGCTTATTTTGACACAAGGCCAAACTGTAAATAATTGATTTATTTTATATGCCAGTGGAAAGAGATTCAGAACTTAAAATCAAAACGATTAGTAAATGTCTTAATTATTTTCTGTAAATAAATACAGCAACACAGTCATCAGATGCTATTCCACAAGGTCCTGTGGTTTCTGCAAACATGGCTTCTTTTTATGTTGGTAATATTTAGGATGTAAAGTTCCTGTCCTGCATCTCAGCTCAGAATGATGCACCTGAGGCAGGATCTGTGGACTTGGTCTTTCTTTGCATCCCAAAGATTGGATGACTTGGCTGATATATTATTCCCAGGTGAATGAGAGCGCTTCCCAAGTACATCTTTCCTAATTTAGGAAAGCAGTCTTCCTCTATTGAAGATAAGTAATTACAAAATAGATAGTATCTATACCTAGATAGAATCAAGATGTTTAAAGCTTGGCAGAACACTACTTGTATCTATTTCCTTCCTTCACTTGTTTGAATTGAGGTAGATTAATTTTGTGACATTTTATAAAACCCCCATCTTCTAGCTGAAGGAAAGAATGTTATTTGTCAAATGACTGGGATGCTCTCTGGTCTAAATAGATGATTTCCAAGAGGTCTCCTAAGAAGTGATTTAAATGATTGAAGATGTTTAATATGGGGATGAAATGATTTAGCTATTGCTTCATGTTTATAGGTGACGTACAAGAAAAAAAAAATTGATTTTTTTCCTAAATAGTGTCACAGAGCAGGACAAAAAAAAGAGAGTGATAGTTACCAGAATAATGGATTTCCGCTTTATGGAATAGCTACCTTTTGAAATATTTTATGTCTTGTTATGTGGCATGCTCAGATCAATGATGAAAAACTATTCTTCATGTAATGTGAAGATTTTACTCTTGCACTGTGTGAGATTCTTGTTTAAAAAACTACTAATGTGCCACTAACTATAAAAACTTATTCACAAAAATGACTTCATCATTTTCATTGCTAAAGTCATCCTGTCTTGCTGAGAGCCATAGCCAAGTAGGAATGATGCATGGCATTTTTGGTTGAAAGGTGACCCCAGCAAGCCATTGAAATGATAATGATTATGTTAAGATGTGCATTCAATTGGAGATTAGACCCCTGCTGTCTGCCTAGGCCTGCTACTTTGGAGCTCTGGGACTCCGGGAGAGTTCCCATTGGTTGGGGAAGTGCAGTAGGAGGGAATTCCGGAGGAGGGAATTCCTGTTGGAGTAGTGTGTCCCTGGAGGAGCTGTCCCTGGAGGAGCTGCGTGGCGTGGAGTTCGGCACTTTTCCCAGGAGCATGTGTGGAGTGTGCTGGTGGAGTTCAGAAATAAAGTTTGTTCCTGCTTCAGTGGCTCGTGATTTGTACCCAGCCAGACTGTGGCACTGTCTGTCAAAGGAACACTACAAGAGGAAGAGTCTTGAAAATAGGTGTGGTCTCATAGAAAGAGCATTGCCTGTGTAGGGAATTGCCCTTCCCCTCCACCCCCACCCCACCCTGCTTCCTCTAAGAGCCCACTCACATAGAAACTGACATCCTCACTCTCTTTCACCCAGACCACAGCTTCTGCAATTCATAGAGCAGACGTTAGCCTGCTTTCTGATCATGTACTGAGAATCTTTTCACGTACTGAGAATCTTTCTGAGAAAAGTTAACTTGAGTTTTTTTTTTCTTCTACCCTGTGAAACATGTTCTATAACTATATTGGTTTCTCCAGCTCCTTTCCTTCGAGTCTACCCCCCCCCACTCCCCCACCCTCTGCTTTTAAGCCATGCCCCACTAAAGCTCTGCATTTGGGCTGCAGAACTGTCTGCGTTCTGTTCCCTTGGCTCTGGCTAGAATAAATCTTGTCTTTTCTTCAAAAAGACCCAGTGTTATTTGGCATTTTGGAATAGCACTTTAACAATTTTGGTCAATACACATTGACCAAACACAAACTCTCCCTTGTTATCTCCACTTAATTCTTCTTGCTTAAAAACCTCATTCCAAGTTGGGTGTGGTAGCACACACCTTTAATCCCAGCAGCTCTGGAGGCCAAGGATAGGAGGATTGGACATTCAAAGCCAGCCTCAGCAAAAGCAAGGCATTAAGCAATTCAGTGAGATCCTGTCTCTAAATAAAATACAAAATAGGGTTGGGGATGTGGCTCAGTTGTTGAGTGCCCCTGAGTTCAGTCCCCAGTACCAACAAACAAACAAACAAACAAAACCACCTCCCACCTCATTTCTATCTATAAAACTGTTTGAGATACAGTCTCTCTAATATTCCTTAAAATTTTTCCTCCGAGTTTGTATGAAAACAGTTTCTATACAGGCTACAATAGAAAGTTTAAGGGTAAAGTAACATTCTTTTTTTTTTTTTTTTTTTAAAGTGTATTCTTTTTTTTTTTTTTATTTTTTTTTTATTTTTTTTTAATTTTTTCATCTTCCATACATTTGATTTAAATGAGTTATGCATTTCCATTTTTACCCCAAATACAGATTGCAGAATCACATCAGTTACACATTCACAATGTTTGCATAATACCATATTAGTGACTGTTGTATTCTGCTAACTTTCCTATCCCCTACTATCCCCCCTCCCCTCCCCTCTCATCTTCCCTCTCTATCTCATCTGTTGTTGTTCCATTCTCTCCCTTCCCCCCCTTTCCCCTCACAATCTTGTATATGTGATTTCGTATAAAAATGAGGGTGTCCTTCCGTTTCCATGCACTTTCCCTTCTCTCTCCCTTTCCCTCCTATCACTCGTCTCAGTTTAATGTTAATATTTTCCTCATGCTCTTTTCCTCTGTTCAGTTCTTAGTTGCTCTCCTTAAATCAAAGAAGACATTTGGCATTTGTTTTTTAAGGATTGGCTAGCTTCACTTAGTATTATCTGCTCTAATGCCATCCACTTCCCTGAAAATTCAATGATTTTGTCATTTTTTATTGCTGCATAATACTCCATTGTGTATAGATGCCACATTTTTTTTATCCATTCATCTATTGAAGGGCATCTGGGTTGGTTCCACAGTCTGGCTATTGTGAATTGTGCTGCTATGAACATGGATGTGGCAGTATCCCTATAGCATGCTCTTTTAAGGTCCTCAGGGAATAGTCCGAGGAGGGCGATAGCTGGGTCAAATGGTGGTTCCATTCCCAGCTTTCCCAGGAATCTCCATACTGCTTTCCATATTGGCTGCACCCTTTTGCAGTCCCACCAGCAATGTACAAGTGTACCCTTTTCCCCACATCCTCGCCAGCACTTATTGTTGTTTGACTTCCTAATGGCTGCCAATCTTACTGGAGTGAGATGGTATCTTAGGGTGGTTTTGATTTGCATTTCTCTGACTGCTAGAGAAGGTGAGCATTTTTTCATGTTAAAGTAACATTCTTAACATAAAACTTTGTAGGCAAAATATAATCTCTGACTTTCATCAGTGTGTCTCAGAAATCTGACTCCTAGACTAAGAAATAATCTTTCTGATTTATGCTGACATCTTTCTTTTGAGCTGGCATAGAATTGAGAATCCTCAAAAATGGAGGGTGAAGAATACCTGGTGATTGATAATACCGATATAGTATGGGCAGGGTTTTGCATATCTGTAAGATTAGAAGAAAAAGTTGTAAAATTACCAGATCTTGAACGTCTAAGTTCTTGATTTAAACTATGGCTGAAGTGCATTGTCACAAAAGCAGAAAAGATGGGGATTTCTAGGAAAATTAAACTATGTTGTCTCAAAAGAAAACTCTAATAGCACTGGTATTCTAATTATTTTGGGAAATAATTATATATTTAATTATTATTTTGGGAAATAATCAATATTTTTGATAACAGGTACTTTGTTTAGAATTGTTGTATTGACTAAAGGGTAATAAGTATTTTGAAGCTGGAAAGACTCCTGTCAAGAGAGTCAACAGTATTTATCTGAATATGGGATCAGCCTCAAAGACCTATTTTCAAAAGCAAGTCACCTTTCTTCATTCCAACACTATATATGAAAATTGAAATAGCTTCAGATATATTCATGAAGCACTACACTTCATATACAATGCTACCTATCAGTGCAGCAAGTGCATTTCCAGAAAAGGCTCCCAATGCCTATAAAATTGATTATTGTAGACACAAAATTCAATTTTTTTCTGAGTAAGTAAATTTGCATATAAGAATCATGGTTGCCATTGTCACTTGAAGTTTTATACAAATGCATTTTAACTGTACAACCAGACACCTTCACTTCTAAAATTAGATGGTTTCCAAAATATCTTACAAAATGATAATTTTGTATTGGATTTTTGACCATAGCGAAAGCAACTCTAACAACGATTTGAAGAATTTAATTTTAGAAGCCTAGAATTTTGTGCATGTCTGTCTCTTTATGCTTATCCTGGAAAAGTATATTGAAACTACAACTTTAGAATATCACAAGTAGGGAGGCATCCACAGAAAAAGAATCCAGGTGAAGTCACTCTGTGTATTACTATATTTTTTGATTCCAAACTTTCATCTATAAATTGTAATACAGTGGGATATACAACTTTGTTAGGACCCCTCTGACCAAATGTTGAATCCTATTTTGTTCATTCTTTCTTTAAACCACACTTTACTTACATGACTGCTAAAAGGAGGCAAAGGTGAGGCTAAGGAAGAGTAAGAAAAATAAAGATATTTTAAAAGGTAGTTTCTTCTCATTATTTAAAGTGGAAACTGAGTCATTCATTCCTCTGGGGCCCACCTCAATATGTGATTGAATGCTTTAGGTTTTATTTCTACTCCTAAAATAAGGGGGTCTGGGCAGGTTGTTAGCATACATCCATTAAGAAAATTAAGCTTTCAATGTTGGAGAATCTAATAAAAATAACTAAGCATACCATGGGAATGAAACAACTTTTCCCTCTTTGTCAAGAACAGAACTTCACCATGAAGTACAGTGTCAATTCTACCTGCAAGTGTGGAAGAGAGAATGCAAGGCAAAAGCTTATGCTTTTTCTAAAGGCCAGTGGAAATCACATCAAACAGCACTAGAAAATTCTCTAATATCCATGAGCAAAGCTTGGGTGAATTTAGAAAGGTAAAAGTCTCCTTCAGACTATTAGGGGAGTATGTTTAACAAAAATCAAATTACTAACAATTGAGGAACAAGACTAATTTCATTTTCTTTAAGTAAGTTTTTAAAATAGCTTGTAAATTCTTTCTATATATTTAAGCAAAGGTGCCCCATATGCATTCTGTCTTAAGGAAACTATATAATTATACTCACACAAGACACACAGTAAAAAAATTTTTCATCATTATTTTCGGATGTCAGGATAGCACTAAGTTGTAAGTTGCAAGAGCAGAATATGTATGTGTCATTATGGTTTTTAACAATATTAAATTAAAAGTAGGGGCAATTGTCAGGTCATTCCATATCTTTTTCTCTTGATTTCCCACAGTAATGAAGTGTTAGAATATGATAATACCCAGGATTTCTTCATTTTTAGATGCTTTTTCAGAGACACTCAAATCAGGTATAGTATATCAGGTTTCAAAGTCACTATGTCAGTTTGTTTAGTCAGACCATTACCTTGCATATGTTTTTGAACATAAATATTTCCAATAATCCAGTCATGTATAATGAGTATAATCTGAAACATGAAGGTAGATCACCCATGTTTGGTTCTACCACTATTACTTGTAATTTATATAACACTGACCAAGTATTTGAATCTGCTTTTTACTTTGTCAAGTAAAGATAATAGTAGTTCCTTAGATGGATTATTTTATATATCAAATTTATTAATGTGACACAAAATATAAATTAGAAACCATTATACAACTGCTAGATATTATTTAGAAGATTATACCCTGAGGATTTTGCATGCAAACTCCTCTTATAGTAACTGTAATTTCATAACTTACTTTGAGGTATATGGAGTTTCATTTAAATACATCCTTTGTTTGCAAATTATTTATTTAATTAGATCAAGGATTTGGGCTCATAATCAAGCAACATTCATTAATTATGCCTAATTTGTGGTAAAACTTGCAAAATTATACTGTAAAATAACATGTGGCAAAAAAAAAAAAAAAAAAAAACAAGCAAAGTTGAGCTCAGGTTTCATACTAGAAAGCAGTGTTCAGGGAAACAAATAGAAAATTTATTTTCTTTCTTTCTTTTCTTTGTGAGGATACAGGGTATTGAACCCTGCATGTTAGGCAAATTGCTCTACCACTGAGCCACACATATAGTTCCCAAATTTCTTTGTTGCTCATATACAGTTTTTAAAATAATTAGGCCAACAATTTAGAAAGATTCATAGAAAAAGAAGTATGATGTCTAGCTTCTTTTTAATAATTACGTTTGAAAATGTAGAAATACTTGACATGGTTTCTGGAGAATATCCATCTACAGCACCTGAGTAACGGGTACCACCAGTTATCTACTTTCTAATTTGCTACTCTCCTCATAGCTAGCTTAATTTTTCCAGGAAAATAACTTATTTGTCTATTTGCTGGATTAGAGTATGGACAAAATTTGAAATTCATTTTAAATGGATCATCGTTGATCCAGATAGTCTAGTTAATTAATAACCAACATTCTAATTCTTTATCTCTAAGACCATGGGAAGAAATAACCTAGTAGTGGTTATACAGTCTATGTGAAAACTATGCTTTAAGCAAAGTGGCGTTTTTTTGTCTCTGCATTGAAGACTTATGTGAATGTCCTTGATGAGGCTGGGGCAAAGTGTGACATGGTGAACTTTCTACATATTGGGTCAGGCACATGCCCATAAATATCAGTCACATGCCAGAGAAACAAAAGGCCAGGGGAGGCAAGAAGTTATTCATGGGGAAAAACAAAAAAATAGAAGTAAGCTGGCTTTGCAGGTGTTTTCTTGGGAATTGTGCTCACAGAGCCAGAAATGCAGTGTAGAGAGGAGTAAAATCAATCCAATGACTTCCACTAGGAAGGAGAAGTAAGCAAGCACAGGATCCAGATTTGTAAATGAAAGGGAGAAAACTGAAAGCACTAATGAAGAACTGGATTTTAAGGCAGACTCCAGGTAGCATTCGGAGGCAAGAAAACACCCAAATGATAAAATATAAGAACAGACCCAATATCATTAAACAAAAGCCAGTTGACTAAAAAAAAATAAAATAAAATAATTAAAAGCTTATTTATTTATTTTTTCATATGTACAGAAGCCATTCTCAACACAGTGATTTCTAAATATCAGTTGGGATTTATTCTAGAATCTTCTAGAGATAACCCAAATCTCAAGTCCCTTATGAAAAATGGTGAAGTAGTTACAAATAGTGTATTCACAACTTCTTGTATGCTTTGTCTCTAGACTACTTAGAATAACTTGAAAATGATACAAATTCATGTAAACTATTGCTCTACTATGTTGTTTAAGAGACAATGACAAGAAAAAGTCTACATATTCAATACAAAGCCAATATTTTGCCACTGTTTTGATCCACAGTTGGTTAAATATGCAAATGTGAAGACTGTAAATATGGAGGGCTGACCATCTTGGGGTTGCATTTAAGTGAAGGGGAGGCTTCTAGATCCATGAGAAAGAGAAAGATAGTATATTGCTATACATATGTGGAAGCTCATTCAGAAAAAAAATGAGTAGATGCAGAAAAGGAACCAGGGCTGACACAGTCCTGCATTAAGAAAATAAAAACTATCTCACATGATACAAGGATAAGTCAGCTTTAGTGATTTTGATTGATTAACTCAAGTCTAAAATGTGTCCATGAAGAAGACAATGCGCTAAGCAAGCAGTCTGAAATATTCACCTTCCCCTTGTTTTTGTTTCATGTGGAAAAGGATTTCCCAGTTTCAGTATTATTGAAATGTTTGACCTGCTAATTCTTTGTTGAGGGAGGAGGCACGCTGTCCTGCGCATGGTGTGATGTTTAGCAGCGTCACTGCCCTCTGCCCTCTAGATTCTAGTACTATTCCCTTTCAGATGTGATGATTAAAATTGTCTCCAGACCTTGCCAAGTATACTGTGGGAGAAATTATCTCCAGTTGAAAACTGCTGGTGCAGACTTGATGTTAAAGAGAACCCAAAATTTGGCCAGAAAGCCAAGTAAGTGTACTGTCCTGCATTTCAGCCAGTTCAAAGTAGTTCTTTCTGTCTTTGTTTTTTCCCCCTATCACCACATGTAGTCTATGAATGTGGCATTAAAGAAATATTGTAATTAAACATTTATTTCCAAGTTTAAATCACATACAATGAATGATTCATATGAAGATGAATTACTCTCACAGCTCATTCCATGGGCAAACCGCATGCTTGTTGTTATTGATAGCACAGCAGGACAAAAACCCACTGACCTCAATGACATCTCTTCTTCCTGTCTCAGCTGAGTTTGTCCTTTACATTATCCCCATGCCCAGGTAATGCTCAACTAGGTGTGAGTGGGCAAACAGGTATTGGTCTGTCTGAATTACCAGCTGTGACACCTCCAAAGAAATTAGACCAAAAAGTTTAGAAAGAGGTATAAATTAAGGCAGCAACATAATAATAATGGTTTAAGTTCTCTGATATTTTACTAAGGAAGAGTAAAAAAAAATAGCCATAATTTTAAGTTACATGGTCTTTGAATATATGCATTATTAGGGTGTGTGCATGTATGCAATACACACGGGAAAATTTGATCATTTTTAAAATCATCACATTTCTAATAAAAAGTGCAGTATGCTTTCTAGAGTGGTGGCACCAATTTGCAGTGCCATCAGCAATGTATGAGTGTACCTTTTCCCCCACATCCTTGCCAATACTTATTATTGCTTATACAACCGTTCTGGAAAGCAGTATAGAGAGTCCTTAAAAAACTTAGAATGGAACCACTCCTCTCTCTATACCCAAAGGACTTAAAATCAGCTTACTATAGTGATGAAGTCACATCAATGTTTATAGCAGCTCAATTCACAACAACTGAACCAAACTAGATGCCCTTCAATGAATAAAGAAACTGGTATTACTCAGTCTTAAAATAGAATACAATTATGGCATTTGCAGGTAAATGAATGGAGTTGGAGGATATCATGCTAAGCGAAGTAAGCCATCCCAAAAAACCAAAGGCCAAATATTCTCCCTGATAAGTGGATGCCAATCCATAATGGGGAGGGAGGGCATCATAGACAGAATGGAAGAACTTGGGCAGAGAGGAGTGAGGGGAGGGGAGGGACATGGGGGTAGGAATGATGTTGGAATGAGACAGATATCATTACCCTAGGTACATGTATGACTGCACGTATGGTACAACCCTACATGGTACATTACAAGAGAAATGAAAAGCTATGCTCTATTTGTGTAAAATGAACTGACATGCATTCTTCTGTCATGTTTAACTAAGTAGAACTGTGGGGGGCCATCCCTGAGCTATTTAAAAAGCCTCTACTCAGCCTTGGAGTCAAGGAGATTTTGGTCTAGCATTGCAAATCATTTTGTGTCTTCTTCCACTTAATGGATTACTCAGATCACGTGGTGACCCCAGTCTTCCCTTGGCTAGAGAGGCTGTTCTGTAGCTCCAGACTTGGGTGTTACCCATGGGTTTGGACCGCTCTCCTGCCTTATTTAGCAAAAGAACATTCCATGAAAATCCTCTGAAGCTCCCTTGTATAAATAAAGCAAATGTGGACTCCTATCTCTCTCTCTCTCTCTCCCTCCTTCCAGTGTGGAAGCAGGACCCCTAAGGGTGCAGAGCCTTCCTGCCCCCACTTTTTGAAAATTACTTTCTGTGATTTTTCGCTGTATTTCTCCTCCAGCACACTTCATGCAAGGAAAACTCAAAATTCGTAGTCAACTGGGACGTAGGTGAGAAGAACAAATAAAAAAATTAAAAAAAGAAAATGCAGTAAGCATTATGTTTGCAGAGCTCCATTTTATTTTACCTGAAGTATAACTGCTTTTTAAAAAGCAATAGTAAGTCCAATGTTTCATTTTAAAAAACTCAAAGATAAAACCATATTTTTCATGGTCCCAAAATAATTTCACATTGTTTATTTAGCAAGGTTTTTTTATAAAAGATTTTTCATATTATGGAATAACACTCTTAGTTATACATTCATTTTTCTCTCTTCATATAAATACTGTGAATTACCTTGTCTAGTCATTTTTGGAGGGAAAAGACCTACATTAGTGTAGCTCTTTTTAAAAAGCATGGGATTTTAGAAGCGACAAGGATTTTAATGTAATCACATTCTGCCCTCCTTTTGAACATAAGAAAGTAGAGTGAGAAGTGGAGTCAGTCACAACTTTCACCTGGAACTTGCTGTCCACTCCAGTGTCCTGCCTGGAACCCACTGCAGAGCAGAAGGTGTGACATTTTTCCTCCACAAAATTTCTGTTTAAAGTCTTCAAAATTATGAAGTAAATCATAATGACAACAACATGGCAGGAAATAAGTTAATCATTAAAATCATTTCATACAAAAATAGCTAATGTCATGAAGAAATATTTACAGAACATTAGCAAGCCGGGAGAAATTCTGATTCACAATGGTGTTATTGCTCTGTTCTGGCTTTCTGCTGCTCATGTTCACAGAAAAGAGGAGATTGATTGGGAGCTCGTCACCCAAATGTAGCATTTTTCTATGTCAATGTTGCACCTTTGGAGCCAATGCTAAACCGCAGGAAAAGAGAGTAAAGGTAGATAAGCAGCTTTGTAATATACAGCTTCTGGATGAACACCCTGATCAGAGGCAGCAGGAAAAGCCCAAGCATGGCACACGGTAGAAGTCCTTTAACATGTTGACTTGGATTTGTTATTTATATAAAAAGCAAAGCCTTTTAACTTCCTCTTTTAGCTACATCTTAGTTGATTCCCAGGATTTCCCTCAAAGTTCTCTATAATTTTGTGCCAAAATTACTGTTGAACATTTTCCTGCTTGTGTCACCATGTCAATAAATATGAGCGATGTCCTGAGATCCTTGGGTAAGGTCCACACAAGGTATTTTTTGAGGTAATATGTTAATATTGTTTCACTAATGGAAATTTTGGGATTCATGTTGGACTACCATATAAAACTGTGTAATTTAATTGTGTTATATCTTATTTTATACCAATGACTATTAAGGGGGAAATGGAGTTTTCTTCAGTTTTTAAAATCTTGACCTTGCTTGTTGGCAATTACAGGCATTCCTGTAGATTATAAATATTCCTTTCTCTGAAATAGTATTTTAACTTGAACATCAAACTAAGTTATAATGTCGGTTTTGCTTCTAATTATTTACATACTAATAATGGGTGGTCTGGGATATTAGAGAAGTGTGCATTTGTGTGTGTGTGTGTGTGTGTGTGTGTGTGTGCACACGTGTGTAGACACATACATGTCTACTCCCAAATGTTAATTCTAGCTTTCTGCTGTAGCATTCGTGTTGATTTAATTTTAATTTTCACCACAATCTATCTTTTAATGTTGTCTACAATATTATTTAATGATTAGGAAAACAGTTATTTAAAAATAATGTTGAAATGTTTTAGAATTAAACAGCAGTTGCATAACCTTTTGTATATTACAAATATCACTAAATTGTTCCCATTAAATGGACTAATTGAATTTTATGTGACTTTCATCTTAATAAATAAGTAATGATAAAATAAGTGCTACATTGTATTTTTTTCTTAATATATCTCCAAAGGGTGTTCAAAGATATGTACGCATTCTAAATATAAAGATATAATCCAAAATTAGTTCTGAAGAGGATTACCACACAAATATGTAGGACAATTACTATCATTAAATCCAGTTCTCTTTACCTGATGCTTCATGTATGAAGACAAGGGAATTAAAAAAAAAATGTTAAGAAGAACAGATTTGCTACTGTTTATATATGTACAAAACGATTTCTAGTGCTAATGCATTTTGTCAAACACATAAACTCTAATCTAGCAAAAAGGGTCATTAAGTCCAGGAGAAATAAGTGACCCCCCACCTTCTGCCCCAGGTCACTTAGAGTGCACCAAAGCCTTTAGTAAAATTTTTCTCTCTCAATTTCCAAGTAAAGATTCTGTTCAAAGCACATTATCAGTACACTGTCTAAATGTGCGTTAAAACAAAGAACGGATCAAAGATGGTATTTGTTTCTAAGAAGATATAAAGGATCTATAGAGAAGAGTTTCACCTGTCAGAACTCAGAGAAGCTCCCTTCAAAACAAGGGGCAGACTTGCAGACAGATATTTCCTAACCAAGGAAATCTAGCCTTGGATTTACAAACGCTATCAATTCAGCATTTTGGTCACACAAAACTAGCGCAGCATCAGTGATTAAGGTAGAGGATGAGCACACAGAATGTTTTATTAATGTTTACTTCAAGAGTATGAAGCCTATAATGTCACTCAAAACATGGCCAAAGTATGGCAATGTTAGGATTTTCAAAAAGCATAGCAAAGCAGGTAGAGAACTGGGACTCCAAGGGCATCCATGTGGCTTAGGTATTGATTATAGGCCTTATCATATTTAACTCTTTACAGGAAGTGTTTCGGTAAAAAATTGGGCAAGTTTTAAATTATTTTTTTTCTTGCTCTTAGAATCATTTCATTGATTGTTGGGGAAAAAATTTTGTGTGTATATATAACCATCAAATTTGCTATTCTAACCATTTTAAGAGAACAATACAGCAACATTAATTACTTTCACAATAATGAGCAACGTTTACCATTACTTGTTTCCAATTTTTCTTTCATTGAATCCAATAAAAATTCTGTATCCATTAAACAATATTACTCCTTTCTCCTTTCCTCTTGGCTTCAGGTAGAATTTAATTATCTTTCTTTCTCTATCAATCTTCCTATTGCAGACATTTTACAAAAGTGAATCCATACAATACGTGTCCTTTGATGTCTAAATATTTTTAATAAGACTGCTTTATAGAGAAGTTTTATATTCACAGCAAAATTGAGAGAAATATCCCAAAATATCCTCATCCACCATATGTATCGCCTTCATTATTAACATTCCACACTGAAATATACATTTGTTAAAACCAATCAATCTATATTAGCATATCATAATCATCTGAAAGTCTATTGCTTATATTGGTATCTACTCTTGGTGACATACATTCTGTGTGCTTGGACAAATATATAATGGCCTCTATCCCTCTGCTGGTAATATCGTACATAGAAGTTTCACTGCCCTGCCCCACTTACTCATGTCTCCCTATCCTCTGTCAAACACTCATCTTTCATTGCTTTCATAGATTTGCCTTCTATAGAATGCCATGTAGTTGGAATTACACAGTATGTACAAGCTTTCAGGATTGGCTTTTCTTCTCTTAGCAACATATGATTGAGTTTCTTTCATATCTTTCAATGGTCTGATAGCTCATTTATTTTTAATCCTGAATATTTATTTATCCCTAAAGCTGCTGAAGTACATCTTGGATGCTTCCAAGTGGTAGATGATTCTAAATAAACTTGCTCTAATCTTCCATGTGCAGATTTTTGTATATTTGAACTCTTTGGTCAAGTCAACAAGAAAGCAGGAAGAGGAAGACAGGAAACTGAGGAAGAGAAAGAGGAAGACAGAGGGGAAAAAAGAAAAATGAGGTGAAAGGAAAGGAAAGGAGGAAATGGAAGAAGGGATGGAGGAATGAGAGATGAAAAGGAAGGAAGAAGAAAGGAAGGATAGAAGGAATGAAGGGGGAAGGGAGCAAGAGGGAAAGAAGAAGGCTGTGTCTGCATAAAGCTTCAAATTCACTCCATAAAAGTATAAGAAAGTGTCAGGCGCTGAAACAAATAGTATGGTCATGATTAGATACTCAGGAAACTAAAAAGTTAAGCACAAAATTTGAGCTTGGTGAATGAAAATGATTTGAAATATTTTAGTGTACATAACTTCTTGAGAGTCCCAAGTTTATTTGATTGAGAACAGATTTTATTTAATATGTATGGCCATAAGAGGAGTTCTTAAGCAAGTTCAAATTCTGCTGATACAATCCAGTAATATATAGTTAAATATAAAAATATTAACATCTTCTTTCATTTAGAGTTCAGCTTCTACTTTCATTTCTAATGTGGATCCTCTAAGGATATTCTAAATGTGAAATACAGTGTAAGGAATGGGATGGTAGCATTTGTGATTGTTGAGTGGTCTGCGGGGAAAAATTGTAGCTTTTTAAATTTATACTCCAGAAATGGCTTAATGTGGTCCTTCTTTTCAAGTACCACAACTAGTTGACATGCTTTTGACTTTAATATACACATATTTGCAATGCTGTGTTTACTTTTGCAGTAACTCAACATTTACTTTTATTGAACAGGGTAAGGATATGCTTGTAAATTATTATACACAAGAATTGATTATTTATATATAATTTTATATTTTATAAGATAATTTACACATGATTCACAGTTATCAGCTCTTTTAGGTTATCTTAAATCTCCTATTTTAGTTGAGAAACTCTCTTTCCACCTTATCACTTTTTTCAAGTTTTCATAATATTAAGTTTTGTAATAAGCCTATGGATTTCCTAAACAGCTTTAAGATTTTCATATTTTGGGGAAGATAAAAGATAATTTTATCTTTTATATATACATCAAATGTATATGTATGTATATATATATATATATATATATATATATATATATATATATACAAAAACCCACACACATTTATATTTTGTGTATATATATATATATATACATACACAAAAACAGAGCATTAGTTGCCAAAGAAAATAGTGTTAACATGATCAAATACCCAGTAAAGTAAACTATAAAGCATAAATTTTAAACTTCATGAATGGAATGATTTGAAATAGTTCTGGTCACATGGTCTTTCTGATAATCTCATATGTAGATATATATAGAGATAAAAATTCACATTGGACCATGGGCTTCTACTGGGGAGCCATCCTTGAACAAACTAGTTAGTAATAGGACATGAGAAGGATGGCAGAAAGTCATTGGTCTCTTACTCATGCAATCAAGGTTTCAGGTGGCAATTTAAATCTTCCCTGTTTTTCCAAAATAGTCTTTTCCCCATTTTATTGTTGTATTATAATTATATATAATAGTGGGATTGATTCAGTGTTACATATTCACACATACACACAGCAAACAGTATGATTTGGTTAATATTATTCTCCAGTGTTTCCCTTTACCTCCCCTCTTCCCTCACTCTGGTCCCTTTCCTCTACTCTGATGGTCTTACTTTGATTACAAGAGATTCCTCCACCACACCATTCTTTTTCTTCTTCCTCTCTGGTTTCCACACATGAGATTCTTGACTTTCTTCTTCCTCTATGGTTTCAACACATGATCCTTGACTTTTGAGAGTTTGGATTATTTTACTTATAGAATGTTTGCAAGTTCCATTTAATTTCATTCTTCTTTATGGCTGAATAAATCATTTTTTACACATAACACATTTTCTTTATCCATTCATCCATTTGTGGACATGTAGACTGGTTCCATAATTTGGCTATTGTGAATTGTGCTGCTATAAACTGTGGTATATGCGTATCATTAGAGATGTGCATATAAATACCAAGGAGTGATATAACTGGATCATAAGGTTGTTCCATTCCTCATCTTTGAGGAAACTTCATGTTGGTTTCCATATGGTTGCACTAATTTCCAATCATATTAACAGCATAAAGGTACTCCTTTTTTATTCCACACCCTCTCCAGCATTTAAAAATATTTGTGTGCCATTTTAACAGGTAAAATCCAAGTGTAATTTTGATTTGAATTTCTCTAATTGTTAATGATATTGTACTTCTTAAATATATTTGTTAGTCATTTTTATTTCTTATTTTGAGAAGTGACTATTTAGTTCATTTTGCCCATTTGTTAACTGGTGTCCGAAGAGAAGCTTAACAAAGATTTTCTTCCATTCTTTAGTTTCTCTCTTCATATTCTTAATTGTTTCTTTTGCTGTGCAGAAGCTTTTTAATTTGATACCTAGAGCATCACATTTATTAATTTTTGCTATAATTTCCTGAGTGTTGAGGAAGTCATTGCCTGTTTCTATATGCTGGATTCTTAAACACATTTTTTTTTCAGGAGTCGCAGTTTCTGGTCTCATTCTTAGGTCTTTTACTCATTTTGATTGGCTTTTGTGTATGGCAAAAGATAGTGATATAGTTTCATTCTTCTACATATGGATATACAGTTTCCCCAGCACCTTTTGTTATAAAGGTTATCTTTCTTCCAATGTATATTTGAATTGGCACTTTTGACAAGGATCAGATGGTTGTATCTGTGGATTTTTTTATTGTGTTCCACTGATCTAAATGTCTGTTTTTAACCAGTGCCATGAAGCTTTTATTACTGTATTATTACTGTATCACTCTACTATAATTTGACATCAGGTATTGTGATGTCTTCAGTATTGCTTTTTTGACTTAGAATTGCTTTGATTGTCTGTTTTTTTTATTCTTCCAAATGAATTTCAGAACTGTTTCCCTAGTTCTGTGAAGAATGCCATTGATATTTTCATGGGGATTAGATTGAATCTGTGTGTCAATTTTGGTAATATGGCCATTTAACCAATATAAATTCTGCCATCCATGAACATAAGATATTTAATCATCTTTTTGTGTCCTCTTCAGTTTTTTTTTTTTCTTCAGCATCTTGTAGTTTTCATTGTAGAAGTTTTTCACCTCCTTGCCTAGATTTACTCCTAGGTATTTTATTTTATGTTTTTAGGTTATTATGAATGATAATGTTTTCCTGTTTTTTTTCTCAATCAATTTATTAATGGTATATAGGAAAGCTATTCATTTTTGTATGTTGATTTTGTAAACTGCAACTTTGCTGAATTTATTAGCTTTATTAGTCTTCTTTCTGGTGAAACATTTTGGATCCTTTAAGTATAGGATCATAGTATCTGCAACAGTAATAATTTGAATTCTTCCTTTTCTATTTTTACCCTTTTTATTTTCTTCTTTTGCTCAATTGCTCTGGTTAGAATGTCTTATACCATGTTAAATAGAAGTGAAAGTTGACATTATTGTCTTATTTCAGATTTTAAAGGACTTGCATTCAGTTTTTCTCCATCTGAGAGTTGGTTTTGGAGTTGTCATGGATAGCCCTGTGGTGTTGATGTAAATTCCTTCTATTCCTAGTTTATTTAATGAATGGGTGCTGAGTTTTGTAGATTTCTCTGCATCTATTAATATGATTATGTAATTTTTGTTCTTAATTCTATTTATACAGTGACTTACTTATACTCATTTGTATATTTTAAACTATCCTTGCATCCTTGGAATAAAACCAAGTTGTTCATGATGTACAGTCTTCTTAATATGTTGTAGAATATGATTTACCATTTGAACATCACATGCAGACCTGATTTCTGAGCACCAAATTTAAATTCAAGTGAATACTTCCTCTTTCTTCCTCCTCCTCCTCATCAGCAGCATCAACATCAATTTCTTCATTGTCATAGTTACCAGTTAGTGGGTATTTTCTTTAGTCAGCTTCTCTTCAGAACCTGTTTTATAGCAGGCTTTAAAAGAACCACTATGAGTATAAAAATCCACTCCAATTCAATATGCCCAAATATTAGCTCATCCTCTTTTTATAATTCAAGCTATTTATTGTATGCTGGAGTATCAAACCATCCTAATACCTCAGTGGTCTAACCACAAAGACTAAATACCACTTATAAAATGTTCCTGTCAATACTCAGAGGTGTTTTTCATATGGTGCATACAGCCTCAAAGGTCACCATGCAAAGGGAATATTAAGATAGGGGAACCACATATTTAAATGTTTTGACTTTGAGTGACTTAAGCACAGCTTTCTTACCAATCCAATGGCCAGAATTAGTAACCTTGCCTTGACATCACCATACTTTAAATATCTGAGGGATTATAATAGTTTCTGGTTTATCCTCACTGGCACTTCACTTCTCCAAAATATTAGTGGATTCACAACTCAATAAAGGAACATTTAGTCAACATAGATTCCTTAGCAACTTCATCCTCACCTTCTCTCTTGAGTCTCATTAATTTGGTACTTAGTTTTTTTTTTTTTTTTTTTTTTTTTGTTTGTTTTATCAATAGGTTCAAGGGGAGTTTGTCCTTTTTAGGAAAATCTTTGACTTGCTATTTCCAAATGCTTTGACCTGACTGTTCCATTAAAAAAATCATATCAGTAGATAACTAAAAATGTAGAGTCTATGTAAATAATCTTTAATAAATAACAACTCTTGATACACTTATACAAATACTGAGAGAAAATGTCCTACAGATAATTGTCTTAATGAAAGTAATTGGGTTTAAGGTAGAGCTAAAAATACATTCATGTGTCTACTGGTTTGTAAATTTTAAAATATAGTTATATACTGACCTTATTAAGTGTACGTCAAATTACTAGGATAGATAAGTATTGTCTGTATTAGTATTATCATGTATAGATAAGATCAAGAAAATCAGGGAAATTGCTCCAAAGTATCTCAGATAAAAGAACTGAGACACAATTCAGGTATTCAGACATTTATTGATTGATAATTTTACTCTAAACACTAAATTAGACTGGGCACAGTGATGAACGCCTGTAATCCTAGTGGCTCTGGAGGCTGAGGCAGGAGGATTGTAAATTCAAATCCAGCCTCAGTAACTTAGTGAAGCCCTAAACAACACAGCAAGACCCTGTATCTAAAGAAAATATAAAAAAGGGCTGGGGATGTGGCTCAGTGGTTAAGCATCTCTGTGGTCAATTCCCAGTACCAAAATAAGCTGCAGAAGAAAGTTTCAGAATCATTTGTATTGCATAGAAAAAGCACCAGCTTATTCTAACTAAACAGACTGAACTTTATAAATATATATTCATGGTTTTTAATAGTAATCCAAAAGACAGATAAATATACAAAGAATAGGGCACAGGGATCTTGAGAAATAAATGTCATTTAAAAACCAAATGTTATGTGCAATGGAACCGCAGAAGACCATGGGAGTGAGGACACAAGACTGAATGAAATGTAAGAAACCAACCCAGATTTATATTTTGTGTAAGAGTTTGAGATACCAAAAACAAACAAACAAATGTGGACTTGGTAAGGACAGGCTTTATTTAAAATAAATGTAGCAAGGAGGGTTATAAAAGAACGATTGCAGTAGGGAATATACTCTGATGTTAAGGTCTACAACTGTCTCAAGCATTAGACAATAAGTGAGTTTCTTTTATGGAAAGATTAAACAAGGCTACACAGAACCAGGTTTATGGAAAGGGTTTATGTGTAGCAAGATCACACAGTTGATCTGAGAATGTTTTATTATGAGGTCAGCCTGTTCTCAGGAGGCACTACCTAACTGCTCAGGCTGAGGTGGATTGAAGTTTAGGGGCCTTGTAGAAAGACAAACTTAACCAGAGTTTGGTTAGCAACATTTTTTTTTTTTTTTCCCATATGGACAACGGGAGCAAACAGTTCAGCTAATCATTTATGGGACAAAGATGGATTTTTGAAAGATTTGTGTCTTGCCTTGTAACAAGCAAATAGGGTACCCACGAGTCTGATCCAAGTTGCATGGGGCAGAGTGGTTTTGTGTGTGTGTGTGTGTGTGTGTAATTTCTAAAGCACAGGAGAATTGGAACCGGGTTCTTAATTTTGACGATTTTCCAAGCTCACAGGGCTCTCATAAAATTCAACATTGTCAAATGTATTCACCAATTCCACAATACCACCTAAAGAGCACTATTTTTTGAAAGCAATACGGGTGTTCCTCAGGGAAATATTGCCAAATTATACATAATGAGATGCTCATTTGCCATTAATGATACCTATTTGTAATTTGCTGACCATTGAGTTTTTATAACTAGTACATTTCATATTTAATGTTGCCAGTGATATATTCATTAAGCAGGATATCTAAATTAGCATGACTATTTCATCACCTTAGTAGTCTTCTATAATGAGTTAAAAATCTGTAACCTGGCATATTATTCTCCAAGACAAATGTGAGTAGGAAAAATGGGGAATTTTCAAGGCATCCTCTACTGATCAGCCAAAACAACATTGTATTATTGATGAAATGGTATGCTGGAAAAGTGGAAACAAAATCAGTAGAATTTCACTTCAAAACGTACCTTCTATATTCAATTTCCAGTTATTAAAAATGAAACCCATTTACCTTAGAGTCTGAATGCATTCTCAAAAAAATCAGAAAATTAATTTAAAAATGGCAAATTACAAAAATACACCTTTAAATATACCTGGGCTTTGTGTGTATGTGTGTGTGTGGTGTATGCATGTAACATGTACATACAGATAGATTGTGTGTACACACACACACCATACATAAAAACCATCTATATATGCATCTTTGGATTCTTTTTTGAACTCATTTTGATAACGTTCCTGGTTTCTTCATTAATGAGAATAAAATTTTAATGATCCATTCATGTTTATCTGAATGACGGTCATGATTTCACTCTTTAAGAAAGGTAAGAAAAATTTCTTTTAAAGCCAACCTGCATTTTAAATAATAGAATAGGGATTTGAAAATTGGTTTGTCTGGTTCTAAACAAAGATCATTTTTGTGCACTTTCTGCTGCCTACTCTCATAAGAATCCTGACTTCTGAAAGAACATTTTCTCCCAGAGCCAGAGGCAATGTGGCTGTTTACCAGCTTAGTCATCCTGGATCTCTAGTATTTGAAGTACTTGACTATTAACTCTATGTTACCAAATAATTGAATGGGCATGATGTTTTTTTATGAAGAGGAAAAAATGGGCAAAACTTTGAAGTAGCACTGGAGAGTAAAGGATGAGAGACTAAGCAGACTTTCAAAGAGACAAAGCAATAGAAGAGAGTGAAGGATGATGAATATCAGCCAGGGGATTTGAGGGCTGGGATGAAGAGATTTGATTAGCTAGCTCAGGGGAGAAAGAAATCAATAGGCAAGATAAGCTGTTTGAAACCATGAATTGAGAGAAGACCAAGTTCAATCTTGGGCACGAATTACTTTTTCTAAGATTCATACATACTATGTTCAGCCAGATAGGCTTAGGAAAAAAAAAAAAACTCCTTTCTAGTCTCCAATGAATTCATAAATGTCTACTGTCTAAAATAAAAATAGTTTGGAATTAAAATGTAAAATACAATAAAAATACTTAACATAGAACTTTTGTTCATTTTTGGTACTTTTTAAAACTATTACTGGTTTCAAAGAAAAAGTTGGGGACACAATGGTGAATCGGCTGAATGTTGCTTAAATAAAAGAAAAATCAAACGGAAAGATAATTAAATGGAATTAAATTATAATGACTTATTCTTTTACTGAAAAGAAAAAAAAAGACAAAGTGGCTCTTGAAAATCCTTATTTATTGATTTTGTTTTATTTGACCATTGCAAGAACTAATTTAACAAGATTGCAATTTTATCTTGTTAGTACAACAAATTGAACCAAATATTCTAGATACATGATTGATAAGTGACTAGCAAACATATTTCATCACTGAGTATTGAAATTATCCACAAAATAATTGTCTTTGTAGGAGGAAAATAAGCTTAGAGAAATAAAATAATGCTATTTTGTACAATGGCTTATTAGTTATGGTTTGGATATGAGGTTTCTCCCAAAAGCTCATCTGTGAGACAATGCAAGAAGGTTCAGAGGAGAAATGATTGGTTTGTGAGTGTCTTAAACCAATCAGTGAATTAATCCCTGGTGGGATTAATTGTGTGGTGGCTCGGGTGGGGCAGGGCTGGAGGAAGTGGTTAATTGGGTGTGTGGCTATGGGTTACATATTTTGTATCTGGAACTGGAGTCTCTCTTTATCCCTCTCTTTCTTGATCACCATGATGTGAGCTGCTTCCTTATGCCACATACTCTGCCATATATTTGGCTTCACCTCGAGCCCTGAGGAATAGAGCTGGCCTTCTCTGGAATAAGACCTCAAATAAACTCTTCCTCCTCTATAATTGTGCTGGTTAGGTCCTTTAGCCATAGCAGCAAAAAAGCTGACTAAAATAGCTCAGAACCACATATTTGACTAGTTTCTAAGATACTTGTCAAATTAACCCATTGACTCAATGCTTGCACATATTCCCCTCGAGTGCATTTCAAAACACCCGTGTCTATAGAGTTTAATAACTTACAATATTTTAGGCACACCTTTGGTAAAAGAAAATATATTAAAAACATATGTTGAATTGGTTTGTACTCAGTTTCTTTAAAAGTACAAAAAGTCAGTGACTAAAAAAAAATGTAGAATAAAGTTAATTATTAGTCCTTTCTCTTTTCTAGCACCTGTTCTTAAGAATATATTTCAGAGTAAATTTCATGCTTCTGTGTATTTTATGCTCAGATGGAAGAAACTATAACAATTTAGGTAAATAAGAATTATCTGTAAATGTGTTTTAATATATTTGAATTGTTCCATGAAAATTCCTTTGTGTGAGTATTTAAAATTAATTTCATTTCTGGTAAAAAAAAATAAATGAAAACAATACCATTTGGCAAACATTAAATCACATTTGCAAGGAGATCCTGAAGCACTTAATTTTCAGGAATATTCCAACCTCGGGGGCTGGGGTTGTGACTCAGTAGTAGAGCACAAGCAAGCACAAGAAAGGACCTGGGTTTGATCCTTAGCAACACATAAAAATAAATAAAATAAAGGTATTAACAAAGAGAGAGAGAGAGAGAGAGAGAGAGAGAGAGAGAGAGAGAAATATTTCCACCTCAGCATGAATTTCTGAGTTTTTCCATTAATTTCTTTACACAAAAACCAACATCTTTTGATGTTGTCAGGATCTGAGCTCTACAGTTAGCATTTAAAAAAGCATAATGGAGAACACAGATATAAAATGAATAGTTATTTAATTTATATATTATAATGTGATAAGATAGTTATTATAGTAAAAATGTAAATGATAACCTCATTTGGAATTTTGACTTGATGCATTATATATTCTATATTATTTTGAAATCATATAAAAATTAATACTGTTTTCTTATTTTAGGACTTTTCCATGTTTATGTTTTAGGACTTTTCCATGAAAATATAAGTTCCATTATTATAAGTCAAAAAAAAATATAAGAGAATAGAGCCTTTCTGTGTGTGTGTGCATGTATGTGTGCACACCTTAATGTGCGTTGTGTATGTGTGTATAAAGGAATGAGAGGTAAGAGCTATTTTCTACAAATATGGTAACTAGGAAATACATTTTTAAAAACACAACATATAAAATGAAACTTGAAGGATAGAATTATGCAAGCTCTTTATAAAGAGCTTGAGGAAGGATCAGCCTGACAGGTAAAACAACAGATTAATGATAAAAATCACAGAATATTTCAAAAGCATAAAGGAAGCCAGTGTTGCAAGAGTGAAGTAAAGTGAAAAAAAAATTGGAAAGAAGTAAGGTTGCAAATATAGTTTCTTAGATAAAGGGGTGGGAAAGGACTTAGAGCATAGAATTTCATTCTAATTATCAAGAGAAACCATTGATGAATTTGATTGGGGCAAGTCAGCCTCATGGAGTCCCTATGGTTGAGATGGGCTCACTACTTGGATCATGAAGGACTTGCTTATAAATTAAGCTATGATAATAACGTGAAATAAAATGGTGAATGTGCATCTGGAGGAAAAACAGCTTTTAATTCTATTGTAAGTATACTAAAAAAAGAACTTGATGAGGAATTGAATGTTTACACATGAGGTTAACATTTTCTCTTTTTCTAGAGAAAGTGGGTAGTAGGTTGAACCATTTTTTAGGGTGGCTCTGACTATATCTCCTCCATCAGCTTTAGAGTCCTAGGTGTCTAGTGCTAAAAGATCAGCTTCTGCTAAAGTCTCTCAATGTATTGAGGTTGGAGGTGGTGAGAGCTCTTCAAAAGTTAGACCTTGTCTTCTTAGATCCCAGTAGTCTCCACATGTTCTAATTGTTCTTACTCTTGACCATTATCAGCTCCTCTTTCCAACTTTTGATCTAGCCAACTTGTTGTGATTCTATACCTGACACAGACAATAGCCCTGAATAATTTTCTCCATTAGCTCCATTCATCTCTACTGCAATTTTTATTTTTTTTTAAATCACTTGTTCTACTGCATTTTTTAATCATAATGTAATGGGTAGAAATATGCCTATCAGTACAGGAGGGAAAAAAAAATGGGTTAGAGGTAAGGAAGATGGTGAACACAGTAATGAAATGTACTTCCTGCCTCTGCTCCTATGTTCCCATGATTTGTGAGGTAAGACCATGAGTTTGGTCTTCACAAAAGATGGAAAGTTGGAGTTTACCAGAATGGAGAGCACATTTAATAGGGAAACATATCAGGATATTTGATCACTGTTGAATGACCATATAAGGTTTGTGGTAATTTAAAATTTCCACTTCAAACTTTTAGTTACTGAAAAGTCACCAAGCAAAAACAAATAGCTGAGTTTTAAATCACAGTTGAAAAAATGCTGAAGAAATTTGTAAAAATATAAAGGAGGATTTAAATATTGTACTTAATACTTGTAGTTTGTGTTTTGAATTAATATTATTTTTTCAGGAGGCTATTACACATTTTAATATATTAATAATTGGTTTTATAATTTATAACATCTTGACAAAGACTATATTCTTTCAGGAAAATAGTGAGTTTTTATTTTTATTTTTATAATTCTAATTTTCAAAACCACTTATATTGGAAGGAGAATCTGTTGAACTATGTAATGGAAACAATTCGTGTCAGAATTTATATAATAATGAATAATGAATAATAATGAATAATTTATGATTGTGTGCAAATGGAAATATTGCATGCTGGTAGGAAGGATTACAATCTGAAACTACCTGGCATAAATTTTATACTTTTATAGTTAGGTTTTGGATCTCTATTTATTTTCACATGAGATTTTATGGAATACTTATATTGTCTCTCCAAAGCTTTTATAGACATTTCCTCTGAAGGTCAAAAATATGTGCATTTTAAATCCTTCTGCAATTAATTTCTGGTGAATTTATATTTTAAATAATTCCTTCTTTGACTTGAAAGTGATCTAAATCATGCAAAATTATAGACAAAACAAAAATTGCTGACATTCCCAAGGGTCCCATCTAAGTTTGACAATTAATTATTTTAATTATATAATTAGGAAACATATTTAAAGACAAGCCCACAAATGTTTATTAGTTTAGAAGTCAAAGGAAAGAGATCAATATATGAATTTGTGCTCATTAGCTAAACATTGTGATCAGAAAGCCTTTGATGTATCATTTCAAAGGTATTTACAAATCTCTAAAAAATATGATAGATAATTTTAAGTACCTGTATTAGTCAGTTTAAGTAGAGTTCTTCACTTCAAGTTGTAAATCATTTCTTATCATAAACTGTTCATTTATGTTGATTTTTCTTGACAAAAAGTTTAAAAGCATTTTTTTCTTCACAAGTTATCCTGTGAATATGATCAATGATAACATTAACCAAAACATTACAGACTACCAATATTAATTTTCTTATGTATGAAAAAATACTGTAAAAATACTTAAAGGGAAAAAGAACTATTGTTTGGAATGATATTATTATAGACTTTTACTATTGAATTTTCTTTATTTTAAATTAAACAAAATCAAATGCACATTAAAAAAGCACATCACAATTAGCTTTCATGCACTTTTAGTACAGAATTTAAAACAATTTATATTTATTTTAGATAGTTTTAATTGTAATTTATATATATATATATATATATATATATATTTTTTTTTTTTTTTTTTTTTTTTTCCAATAAGCTGATGTTTATAGAACAGATCCACTGGGCTCATAATACACCAAAATAAGAGATTGTCAGACAAAGTGAAAGTGTACATCTTCATTTGCAAAACAAAAACTCGGGCCAAACTGGAGTCAGGGAATTTGGCATATTTGAGGATTGGTGAAAAGTTGAGTGAATTAAGAGAATAAGCCTAAACTGTTAAGGCTGACGGGCTTAGGGACTTTGGCTTCTGCCAGAATGTTGTGAGTTTAGATTCCAAGAAAAGTTTCCAAGCTAGGATTTTATCTGTAGGCAAGTAGAAAACAAACAGAGGGGATTAAATTGAATGCTAGTCAAATTAGAAAAAACTGGGCTGATGGAATTGAGACTGTCACAGAATGTGAATGGATAGCTGCAGGTTAAATAGAATATTGTTTAATGAGCCAATGCCACCTGAGATTTCATCAGAAGGTGATAAATTGAAAGCTAGTGTTTTTTAAAATCAAATTGCTCTTCTTCTTAATGTTATAGGCAATTAAGAATTCCTATTTTTTAAGTAATTCTTTTTAAACTTGTATTTCATCTATTTCCCAAATACGTAATGACTTTATTGTTCTCTTAAGGAGGGACATTCTTCCAGTTATATATCTTTGAGTAAATTTCTGGAAATTTAAAGATAATTTGACCCTGGAAAAATTCTTAAATCGTTTTAGTGGAACTTTCTAAATTTATGTGGACAATAAATTTTATTGTTTCATAGGTTGTTCACATTTTCTTTTCTGTGAAATAACACTCAGGTCTTTTTGCTGTGCTTTCATTTTTCTTAAAATTTATTCATACATTCTGGATATAAATCCTTTATAGTTTCTAGGTAGAAAATCCCCCTTTCTATTTTTCAAATCTTACAATAAAATACTTCATGGTATCTTATGACTTTTGATAAAAATAAATTTTAATTTTAATGAAATTATCTTCACCAAGCTTTTATTCCATGTTATTACTTTTGTATCTTGTTTAATACATTTTTTCCATAACCAGAACTGATTAAGATATACAGTCTGAATAAACTTTGATTATAGATAGATATTTCATCAATAAATCAAGGTTAAAAACAAGTAGAAGAGAGAAAGGGGACAGGTGGGAAAATATAGAGAAAGGAAGCAACACAAATGGAAGAGAGTAAACCAACTCCAACATCTGTGACTTTGTGTACTTCATGTTAAACTCCCTGTCTTATCTCACTCCTCTATGACTCCTATTTATTACACACAGCTTATTACTTGAAATTTATTTAGAGTTCACATGGGGCTTGTACAAACAAGGAATGAGCACAGGGCGACGCCCCTAGAGGGATTACAGTGCTGGAGGACTTCTTCAGTGGCCCACTCTGGTTCGACCACTCTGCTGCTCTCATCTCAGATCCCAGAACTGATCTACTAGCATCATTTACTAGTAGAATCTTTATCAAGATACACACACACACACACACACACACACACACACACATACACTATAGTCCACTTAGATGTATGAGGGCAGACCCCATTTCTATTAAAATATGAGATACTGAAACAGAGGGAATATTGATCTTTACTTCATTTTATATGCCATAACATCTTAGACATTTAGTAAATATATTAGAGCTTAAGTGAAATAAACACGTGAGTAGAGTATAAAGCCAACTGAAAAAGTTCTAAGTACAGTAAGGCACCTAGTCTAGTCCTCAAAGTTTTAGCATGGCCTATGGTAATTATGGCCAAGCACATCTGATAAATTGGTCCAGGTATTGGAGAAGGCAAGGGAAACTCTGTAATTGATGACTTGATACTTAGAATCCACCTACTTTGTATGGTACATTTGAGGTTTGTGCATATACTTATACTTTCAATAGAAAAAATGCTATATATTAGGGCTTTAATGAAGAAATGTATTTATTTCTTCATTTATGTATTCATGTGCTTTGGGAGAAGAGAAAGAAGATACAATTTTAATATATATTTCCTAATTTTATTATGCTAATTAAAATGAGTATTTTCCAGTTGCTTTATTGTGTTATTGATTTTTCTCCATATTTAAATTTCTAAGGAAAAATGACAATGAATGTTCCCTCTTATTTTATAACTAAACCAAATATTCACTTTTCTCTGGCATTAAGCTTCTGATTGCAGGACTTACCTAAAGAATTTCTGTTGGGCACTAAGGATGTACTAAAAAGAAGAGGCAGATATGCAAATGGAAATGGTATGTTTTATAAATTGTGGGTGAGAAAAGACTAAGAATTATTGGGATAACACTATGCATTAAGAAAATGTAGAGGGTTGGACTGGGGCTGGGCTCAGTGGTAGCTCACTTGCCTGGGCATGTGTGAAGCACTGGGTTTGATTCTCAGCACCCCATATAAATAAATAAAACCAAAGTTTATCAACAACTAAAAAATTTTTTTAAAAAAGAAAATATAGAGGGTAGATTTTGCTGCCTCAGAAGCTCTTCTGGATAACAAACACTGTATAATTATAAAGAGAAAAATAAAAAAGATTTGATGAGTGGGAGGTGATGATACCTTTATGCATGAGACCATCCTGGTCTATTAAAGATTTTTGACCTATTGTGTGTGTGTGTGTGTATATATATATAAAATATATAAAACTCGTTTGTTGTACTTAAAAGTTTTTGAATTGTCAGAATCTCAGATATTTCCTAACATAAAATCTGTACATTATCTATTATGTAATGTTAAGACTAAAGCTTATTTTGAGTGGTTTCAACCCACCAGAAAGAGAATGGGTAAAACAATAAATACCAAAACAAGTATCTAATGTTAAATATCAAGTATGTAGTGCATACCAGAATTCTCTAGGGGTCCAGAGTATAAAAGAACAAACAAATATAGCCTCTGTTACACACACACACACACACACACACACACACACACACACAATTTTGTTTGTTTGTTTAAATATGGGGAATAGTGATTTGAACCAAGATCTCCCTTTTGGGTTACATTGGCTTTGTAATTAGTTTTCTCCAGAAGAAAAGTCAATATAGTATGCTGACAACAGATTAATACACTAAGTTAACTGTCCTTTAGGTCCCTTCAAATATTCGTTGTTATAATAACAATCTCATGTTAAAATAGAGGAAACTGAAAATAACCCTATCCTGACAAATAATTTCTGAAAGATGGCCTGAAAAAATTCAAAGTCAATTGAAACAAAGAGAGATGATCAGTGGAGAAATCCAGTATTTGGAAGGAAGAGGAGGAGGAGAAAGATGAAGAGGAAGAGGTGGTGGTGGAAGAAGAGGAGGAGGACTGAAAAGAATTTAATAGCAAATATTAATGGTGAGATGAAGAGTGGTGGTTTTCAGTCAAATTTATCTAATTGAAAGGGCTTTCTAATTTCAATTTAAGTCCTATCTGAAACAAGTTAAATTCTACCCTGCATTGTATCAGATCATAATGGCATGACATTACAAATCAATGATAAAATAAAAAATAAAAAATACTCAAACCTGGAGACTAAATAATATGCTACTGAATGAACAATGGGTTGCAAAAGACATCAAGGGGATTAAAAATTTGTTAGAGGTGAATGAGAATACAGATAGAATGTATCAAAATCTCTAGGACAGTATGAAGGCAGTACTAAGAGGAAAGTTCATTGCTTGAAGTTCATTCCTTAAAAGAAAAAAAAAAGTCAACAAATAAATGACTTGCCACTACATCAAAAAGTCCTAGAAAAAGAAGAACAAACCAACACCAAAAGCAGTAGAAGACAGGAAATAATTAAAATCAGAGCTGAAATCAATGAAATTAAAACAAAGGAAACACTGAAAAAACTGACAAAGCAAAAAGTTGGTTCTTTGAAAAAGTAAAATTGACAAACCCTTAGCCATGCTAACAAAGAGGAGAGAGAAAACTCAAATTACCAGCATAAGTGATGAAAAAAGTAATATCACAATAGACACTACAGAAATAAAAAAAATCTCTTATCATAATACCTGTGTTCCAAATATATACTCCATTAAGAATTCCTGTTCATATTCAACCTGATGTCTCTCTCCTTCTAATAAACTTTTCTTGACTTTAGGCAGAATTCCTTACTCTGTCTTCCTTTCAAAAATACTCATGAAAACTGCATTTAGGTATTTTGTTGTAATTTAAGTTTAATTGTATAAATTCCTAACAAATAATTACTTCCTTGAAAACAAAGCTGACATCATTTTTTGAAGATTCATCCCTGAGATCAGTATCTTTCACACACTGGACACACATATATACACAAACAGACACACATATGTGTATATACTTTCATAAAAAATATCTGTGTCTTGTGACGGATTTTTTTTTGTGTGTGTATGTGTGTGTGTGTGTGTGTGTGTGTTATTATTTTGTTTAAGTAGAGGAGTTTTCTAAGCAATTGTAAAGTCAAGGTATGATTTTTATCTCAATTGTTGTTTTCCTAATTTATTTTTCTCTTACAATTAGAACTCATATGAAATACAAAGAGGCTGTTCATCTATTCAAACATCTTGAAATTTTGCTGTGTCTACTGACAGGTAGTGCTACTACTGATAGATTCCAAATTCTAAGAGGCATCATAGATTTTCCTGATACTGTGGGGGAAAAAATAAACATTCTAATATGATTATAACCTAGAAACAGCCTCTCATTCATTCTGAACTGACTTCTATTTTCTTTGAACCTATTATCTTCCATTCTCAAAACGGTGCAAACTCAAAAAATAAATGATTAATATTTTTGAATTTCATTTCCTTAACCTAATAATATGCCTTAATTACTACTGATGTATGATATACAAATATGGAAAGTGATGTAGTATCTAGTATTTAAAGAATGACTTTGGAGTTGGGGCTCAATGGCAGAGTGCTTGCTTAGCATGCGTGAGGCACTGTGTTTGATACTTAGCACTACATAAAAATAAAACAAATGAGATAGAAGCATGCTGTCCATCTACAACTACAAAAAAAATTAAAAAGACTTTGATATTTGCTTTCACTTGAATTCTTATATTCCAGTTTGTTCACAATCATAAAAGTCAATTATGTAAGCAATCAACTGTGTTTCCTTGCCTATTCCTTAATGTCCTAAAATGAATTTGGATACCCCAAAATAGTATCACATAATTTATTTTAATGCCTGATTAAATTAAGACCTATAAAGGAAATTCTTCTTATAGTAAAAGTTAAGAAGTCGATAAAAGAATGTTAAAGCATACTTCTATTGGCTGGGGTGGGGGGACAGGGAAGAGAGAAGAGAGATTGATTTTTTCCATTTAAAAACTGTCCCACAGCAGAGATTTAGAACTTTAAGCTGAGATCAAGCCATGACACCCTTTGCATGTTATCAGTCATTTATACTAGGTTTGAATGACCCACTTTCTTTTTCTAGATGCACTAAAGTTGAGTAGAAAATACATGAGAAGTTATTTTCATCAGAAGGAATGCTTGGCATTGAATTTATTTTGAATTTACAAGAAATCGCTTCTTTATCTAATGGGCCCTTTAGACACCTGATTTTCTCTTTCCTTGAAGTAATTGAAACACCAATATAGGTAAGCCACCATGTCATCCTCTATAATTAGATGGGTGATCTTATCACACTTGATAATGTATCTCTCATGGTATTTTTTAATTAGCCGAACATGAAATTTTAAGTCTTGACAAGATTCAACCAATAAAAGAAGCTCAGTCATATTAAAATGACTTTTTAAAAGATAGGTGAATATATTCATAATATTGAAGCAGATTACTGTATGAAATCTGATATTTGCTAAATGAAAATGGAGAACCTGGTATCAGATTAAGTCAATTCTCCTAAATGTGTGCATTGTTCCTTGTTTAGATTGTAATTATTAAAAAGAACAAAATTATCATAAAATATTTTTAAGAAATAGAGTAGCTGATTTTCACACAAAATCATGAAATCATTCATATTATGATATTTATCAAATATACTAAATTCATACTAAATCACTAAAATTAATGTACCTAGCCAAATGCCATCTTCCTACTATTTCTTAAGCTTGGTTTCTTTTCAAAATGGTTAACATCAATCAAATACTCATTTTTAAATTTATATCCTTTGTTTTTATTTATTTATTTATTTATTTATTTATTTATTTAAAGAGAGAGTGGGAGAGAGAGAGAGAGAGAGAGAGAGAGAATTTTTTTTTTTTTTTTTTTTTTTTTTAGAAAGAGTGAGAGAGGGAGAGAGAGAGAATTTTTTTAACATTTATTTATTTATTTTTTTTTAGTACTTGGCGGACACAACATCTTTGTTTGTATGTGGTGCTGAGGATCGAACCCGGGCCGCACGCACACCAGGTGAGTGCTCTACCACTTGAACCACATCCCCAGCCCCTATCCTTTGTTTTTAAAACTTTAAGGTTTAAAGAAAAACTGAACAACTAGTACAGATTTTGCATATACCCAACATCTTCCATTAGTATGAACGACAGACTGATTTTGGTGGTATTATTAACGAAAGTCTGTAGTTTACATTAAGTTTCACTTTGGGTTGTACAGTTCCATGGGTTTCACAGAAGCATATTGCCATTTATCTACCTTTATACTAATATGCAGAACACATTGCCTTGAAAATGCCTTGTGCTTTACCTATTTAACCCCATTCCCCTCAAACTTCTGCTATCACTCAACTTACTATTTCATTCACTTTGCGTTTTCTTAGAGGTTTTATCACATAATTGTAATCTACAGTTCAGACTAGCTTCTTTAGCAAGATTCATTTCAGTTTCCTCCATTTCCGTTTCCTACATGAATTAATAGATCTATTTTTTAATTGTGGAATAATATTTCTTTGCAAACTGTAAACCAGTGATTATTTATCCACTCATCTATCAGAGCACATCTTGGTTGTTTCAAAATTTTTGAAATAATATATAAAGCTATTGAAACATTTATACGCAAGTTTGTTATGGACATGGTTTTCATCCTCACATTGAAAACTTAGAGCACAATTGCCAAAATATGTGCTGAATCTGGGTTTAGTTTTATATTTTTCTGTTGTGATTTTTTTATTCTTGCCAGTGACAAATATAAGTTCTTGCTGGTCCATAGCCTAACTAGAATTTGATGTTCTCAAGAGTTTTCAATGTTAGCCCTTCTAACAGGTGTGTTGTAGTATCTTTTCTTAATTTGAAATTATATAATGACATAAGATGTTGAACCTTTTGTGATTTATAAATCTTTGATGGAGGCCTTTGTTTGTTTTTGTTTTCTTATCATTAAGTTCTAAATATCTTTGTATTAGGCAAATATTTTCTTCCAGTCCAAGTTTCTCTTCTTATTTTATTAACAGTGACTTTCCTGGAAAAGGAGTTTTAAATTTTTGAAGGAAAATAAAGAGATATGGATAGGTAAAGAAGAACTCAAATTAGCACTATTGGCTGATGATATGATTCTATACCTAGGAGACCAAAAAAAAAAAAAAATTTACCAGAAGTTTTACATTTATAAAGTTTAACTTTTTTTAAAAAAATTTATTTCATGGGTTGTGCTTTAGTTGTACATAAAAACTTATCAAACTAGTGATTACCTACATTTTTCCCATTTTACTTTCCAGAAATTCTATAATTACAAATTTCATGTTAGGTCTAACATCCATTTGGTTTAATTTCTAAAGCATAAATTCTGTGTTGAAATTTTCATTTCAGCATACAAATGACTGATTGTTATAGGACCATTTGTTGAATAGACTGTGTTTCCTTTACTACTTTGTTAAAAGTCAGTTGACCATATTTGTGGGGGTGTGGTTCTAGGCATCTCTTGAGTTTCATTGATTTACTGTTGTTTCTTTTACCAATCCCACACTGCCTTGATTACTGTAGCTTTATAGTAACTCCTGAAGTTGGGTAGCACCAGTCTTCTGAATGTGAATCTTCTTTGGTGTTGAACTGGTTATTCTGGGTCTTTGGATTTTCCTTATAAAATTTACAATCAGTTTTTCAATATCTACAAAGTCAATTGCAGTGGCACTGAGTATATAGTGCAAGCTCAAGGCAACTCCACCTTAGCAATATTGAGTCGTCCTATTCATGACCATGGATATCTGTCCAGTTATTCAGAGGTTCATTCATTTCTTTTATCAGACTTTTGTAGTTTTTCTCATGTGGATGTTTTATATGTTTTGCTAGATATATACCTAAGCATTAATTTAAATTTCCAAGTATTCACCACTGGTAGATATGGAAGCAATTGCCTTGTGGACATGAACCTTTTATCCTGCACCTTGGTATGATCGTATATTCTTTCCTGGAGTTGTATTGTTGTGGTTGCTATTGTTGATTCTTCATTTTCTACCTCAAAAATCTGTGAATAGGAGTTTTCTTTCTTATTTCTCATTCTATATATTTCTTTTTTCTTCTTCACATCTTATTGCCTTAGCAATGACTTCCAGTACAATGTTGAATAGGAATAAACAGTTCTTTGTTCGGAATCATAGATTGAAAGTGTCCAGTTGTTTCATCATTAGAAAAAAAGGTTAGTGGTAGATTTTCCTTCTTTCTTTGTTTCTTTTCTTTTTATCTGGATGTTCTTTATTAAACTAAAGATGTTACTCTATCCCTAGTATGTAGGAATTTTTATCTTGAATAGGTGCTTGATTTTATTAATTTTTTTGCACCTATTGATAAGATTATATAACTTTTTTTCTTTAGAATCTTTTGTTTGTTTTTTTTTTGATTGATTGATTAATTTATTTTTTAAAACTTGGAAATTCGTAAACTAAAATAATCACATTCCTCTTTCCCCATCTCTGGGTAGTGCCATCATTTTAATAAGCAATGCTAGGATAACAGAATGTAACCTTTATCGTGGGGACACCCTTGTACAACCAGAGTACATAGGGTTTACAAAGTAAGTAGACTAGCTGGAACTAACAATCGCTTTTGCCTTGTTTTAGCAGTTTGCTTACAAATGAATGGGTTTCTCGGGATAAGTTATTATTAGTTTGCAATTCCTTATAATTTGATACCAAAGCATATCAAAAATAATAAGCTAAAACAATATTCAAACCCATATTTTATTGGCTTTAATTACACACTTCAATATTTACAAAGTTAAAGTTTAAATGAAAAGTCTCTATTGTTTTTAAAAAAAATAACTACAGCCCGAATTAAAGTGCCCTGGGGCAAATACATATCAATCAGCTAAGAATCAGTGACTGCATCAGGAACCAGGCAGTACTCTGTGTTACAACAAAGCAGTTTATTTGTGATCAGTGTTTGAGACTCTATACATCCTTCACAAATTTAATTTTACATAATCTGATACTCTCTTAAAACTTAAAACTTTGAACTGCTAGACTTTTATTTCCTTAGAACAGAAGGGCTGGTATAAATTATTTTCCAGAAATGAGGTACCGTTTCACAGAACTGGTTTCTCTTTTTTTGTTTGTTTTCAAGTTTTAAAGAACTAAATTTGTATTTGTTAAAATCAAAAAGTAGGAAAGATGTTCTTTACAAATAATTTTGATCAAGTATGTGTTCAAAGAAAGCAGGATAAAAAGGCTTTTTCTCTAACATTCTGAATTGTACTGTATTGGTGTTCAATAGGAATGAGCTTCTGTCATTTGCTAAAAGAATGAGTAGTAGGGAACAGGATATGTTGGGAATTTCATAACGGGTAACAGAACCATTCTCTTGGGCAAACCATAGGCAGGGGCAGCTGTGCTGTAACCATATGGTGTTCCATAGCCTGGAGCTATGTAGCCAGGAGCAGCTGTAGCCCCAACAAAAGCTCCCCTTGTCAGAGTTCCTCTTCCTCTGCCCCGAACTGCCTGGACTGCTGCAGACACAGCTGTATTCACGACACCCTTTGCCTGAGGAATAATCTTCTTTTTCTTATTATTTGCTGCATTGGGTCCAGAAAACAGCTTCTCCAGGGCAGCTAAGGCTGCACTTGCCTTGGCCACTTTCCTATTTGGACCTGCGCCTCTGAATTTCTGTCCATCTACTTCTACCTCCATTACAAAGCGTTTGTCATGGCTTCCACCAGTTTCTGAGATGAGTTCATACTTGAGACCTCTTCTTTTTTCATTGAGCTCCATTACAGGATTTTTGCCACTTGCTGTGAGGATAGGGCCCTGAGTTCTTACCTCTAAGGTACTGGAGGTTTCAGTTGTGGAATTTCCAGTATTATTGCTTGAGTTTGAAGACACTGTTTCATTTTTGCTTTCATTGTCTGATTTTTCATCGGAACTCATACATTCAATATCTGCATCAAAGCCTGTTGGATATCCCATGGCCTGTAATACCTTCACTGCTACGTGAAGTTTTGCTGTTTTCTTGGATGGTCCTGAGGCTTCATATGTTGTGCCATCCACATCTACAGACATTGTGAAGACTGGGGCGTGGACAGGGCCAGACTGAGACAAGAGCTTATACTGAAGCCCAGGCCTGATCTGATTTAGCCTCATTAGTGCATTCATAAGGTCTATTGCTTTACTATCCAAAATTTTCCTTAGGTTTCGTTTCATCTTCTTATTAGGATCTTTATCATCTCCTAATCCATCTTCAAATGGCCTCTTTAGAGCTGAAGACCCAGCACCTTCTTTATCAGTAACTGACCAGGAATACTTCTGAAAAGGCTTACTAGAAGGAAGGGGGTCCATCTCCAGCACTTTATAAATCTGGCCAAAGGCTGATAGTCTAAGCGCATGATGTGCACTGTGGGTAATATCTTCTTTTTGCTGGATGGTCATATAGCTCAGAGCATCTGTTGGGTCTCGCTCACAAGGATCATGAAGACTGGGACCCCCAGGAAGTAGTATTCCAGATGCCAAACACTCCATTACTCGTCTCAAGGCCTCCCCAGCGCCCAAAGGTCTATTACAAGTACCTATAGACTTTTCACATATAAGCTCTAGTGGCCATCCTTTTAATGGTGCCCATGTGGGGACTCTGTTGCACAAATCACGCAGAATTCGGAGGACAATTACACATGATTTTAATCCATTTGCCCTTGCCTGAAACCATTTGGCATGTCGAAGAGACGCCAAGGCGTTCAGGCATTTCTGCCTGTCCAATAAGTCCGGAGGATCTTTCATCGCAACATTTTCTCCATCTTTCTTCTCCAGTTCGTCCCTTATTAGGGGAGAAGTAAGTATCACCTTCAAAGTCAGTGTGGGCTCTTTAGTGTTCCGGATTACAATAGATGCCTCATTTATACATTGTTCCACTTGATATTTCTCTTCTGTAAGTTTCTGAATCTGAATAGGAAGATTATCTTTGACTGTATTTAACAGGGTCTCTGTGGGTTTGTCTTTGCACATTAAAACCAGCTCCAAATCCATATCATCCTTAATCAGCAAGCCTTTTGCAACCAGGCCAATCCTCATTACACCACACAACGTCCGACCACCTTGATCCTTGGAATAATTTTCTACAGTCTCATCTTTCTTCACTTCTGTCTCGCTCTCTGGTTTTGTGCCTTTATTTGTTTCATCCAGCCAATCTGAGACATGTTTAAGAGCACATTCAACAGTAGACACCATATTTTGAACAGCTTCAAGTTCCTCTGGAGATGGATAAATTGTTGAATGTTTCACCATAACATGGTGATCATCATTGGCAAAAGATCGAATAGATCTCTTTAAACAAGCTTCAGAATGGCTTCTTCACTCTTGGCCTCAGGCTCCCCAAATGAGAGAGCAAGAGAAAGTCACACATTCAGAAGTGGGCTTTTATTGTGGGGGACCCTTATTCTTAGAAAGTTCCATCCAAAAAAGGTCAGAAGGGGCAGGATTACAAAGGACAAGTGAGTGTAATTCGACCCAAGGGGCCATGGGGCAACACGCCTATGTCTGAATACCTGCCCTCAAACTTCTGGGACCAGGGCAATGTCCAGGTCACTATGAGATGTAGTGACAGTCAAAGCCCCTCTGCTCCAGAATGTAAAGCTGATTCCCACAGTTTAGTACTTGACATTAAAACCTCTGGTGCAAGACCATGGTTTTCTATATTTTAGTTTCTTTTTTCGATCCTTTCCTCTCTTTCTTGTCGTCTTCAATAGACACTGTTTTATGTGACAGTACCTCCTCATAAGCCTGCTGAGTCCCCTGACAGCTCAGCATCAAATATGGCAAAAATGTTTTAAGAACTTGTTCTCTGGAACACACGTATCTCAAGAAACAGTTTTCTAAAATTAGAGTGAAGTATGAAGATACCTGTGGTTACCTACCACAGTTTTTCCACAGCTAAAGAAATTTTGGAAAACAACCAATCTTTTGATAAAAGGACCACACACCTCCTCCAAACTTCAATGGGGCATTCAACTCTCTCTAACCCATTCCCCTTCCGCGCTCTGCCCGCGCCCGGTCCCCGCTCCCTCTCCGCCGCCGCCGCCACCTCGTCCGCCCGCGTCTCCGGCTCCTCAGCCCAGCGGCGGCGGCTGCGGCGGCTGCTGCCCTGGTCCTTTAGAATCTTTTGATGTGATAAATTACTTTGGCGTATTTTTGAATATTGAATCAGCCTTACCTGTGGGATAAAATCTCATTGGTTTATAATGTTTAATTCTTTTTACACTGTGTTAAGTTTCATTTGCTAATATTTTGTCAAGAAATTTTGTATCTGTGTTCACAAAAAATAATAATCAATTTTTCTTTGTTATAATGCCTTTTTCTGGCTTTAATTTTAGGTAATACTGGCCTCATAGAATGAGTTAGAAATTATTCTTTTGTTTATATTTTTGGGAAAAGATTACAGTGAATTAGTGTCATTTCTTTCTTAAATATTTGATTAAACTTCCCAGTGAAATCATTTGGATCTGGTGCTTTGTGTTTCGAAAGTTTATTTAATTTTTGTCCAATTTTTAAAATAACTACAATTGGGTTTTTTTGGATTGTTTCTTTTACCTTGTGTGAATTTTGAGAGCTTATATATTTCAAAGAGATGTTCTGTTTCATGTAATTTTAAAGTTTGTGAGTGTAAAGCAGTTCACAATTTTATTATCCTTTAACATTCATTGGATAAGAAATGAAAACCTCTCCTTCCTTTCCAACATTAATAAACTGTATCTTCTCTTTTTTTCTCATGGTTCAGCTGAGCTAGATCTATCTTATTGACATATGCAAAGAATCAGCTTTGTTTCCATTGTTTTTCTGTCTTTCTTTATGCTCTCTATTTAATTGATTTTTGCTCTAATATTAATTATATTTTTTTGTGTGTTTGGGCTTATAGTGGCTTTATTTTTCTAGTTTCCTTAACTTGGAAGTTTTTTTAATTTTAGTTTTCCCTTTGTAAAGTATGCATTCAATAGTATAGTAATATTTAAATACAAAATATTTATATTTTTTAATATCTCCTGAAACTTTGTTTGTAATCATATATTATTTAGAAATATTTGGCTTGATCTCCAAATATGAAGGTCTTTTCAATCTGTCTTTCTATTATTTATTTTTTGTATAACTCCCATGCTTTGTGGGCACATATTGTATCATTTCTATTTTTATAAATTTCTTAATGGATGCTTTATGGACAAAATAGAGTCAATTCTGGTGAATGTTCCTTATGAGCTTCCAAAGAATGCATAATACGCTATTTTTTGAATGAGTAATTTTATAAATGTCAATTAAATCCATTTGATTGATAGTGTAGTTTAGTTGTTTACTGATTTTCTTCTTAGTGGTTATGACAATTACCAACAGAGATGTGTTGAAATCTCTCATAATATGTTTGTACATCTCTTTGAAGTTCTATTAGTTTATCAGATATATTTGCTGTACTATTGTTAGGTACATTTATTTTTAGGATTGTTATACCTTTTTGATGAATTTATTTCTTTTTCTTTATACAGTGTTTATTGTTGTCCCTGATAATTTTTCTTTTTCTGAAGTTGCCTTTTTCAGAAATTAATATAGCTGCTCTCTTTTGATTGACATTAGAATGGTATATTTTTCTCCATATCTTTGTTATTATTTTTCCTCATATTTAAAATATTTAAAGTAAGGTGTATTTTTAGGGGGTGGGGGCTACCAGAGATTGAATGCAGAAGCACTCTGCCACTGAGCCATGTTCCCTAGCCTTATCTTGAATTATATTTAGAGACAGGGTCTCACTGAGTTGCTTTAGTGCCTTGATTTTGCTGAGGCTGTAAACTCTTGATCCTCTTGCCTCAGCCTCCTGAGCCTCTGGGATTACAGGCATGTACCACTGCACCCTGCTAAAGTGAGTTTTTTTTCTTTACAGATCACATAAAATGGGTCTTGATTCGTTTGATTGACTTGATAAATTTTTTTTGGTAAATCTTGAAAATACATGGTGTGAATTCAGGAACTTTATTCTTGTTTTTGGAATTATCCTGGCTATTGAAATTTCCTATCTTTGTGTATGAACTTTAGAATAAGCTTGTCAATAAGTAAAAGTTGCTGAATTTTTTTATTGTGCTGAACTTAAGAAGAATAAGAAAATTCACTAAAGGCAGTATGTAAGTCACAAATCCAGGATATTGACTGTCTAACACTTTATATATAGTAGTTCTGATTCCCCCCCCCTTGATTTGCACTAATTATTTACTAATTATTGTTTTTTGAATTATCTTGGCTATTGAAATTTGCTATCTTTGTGTATAAACTTATTAATTGTATAAAACAATTTTCTGTATATATTAAGGTGATCATGTGGATTAAAATTTATCCATTGAAAGTGTAATTTTAATAATTCATTTTTAGATATTTAGCTAATTTAATTTTCCCAGGATGAACTTATAATACTTTTTGTATATTGCTGGGTTTAATGTACTTTTATTTTATATAAGGTATTTTTGTGGAAGTTCTTAAGGGACATTTTGTTATAATGTCTTTATCTCATTTGCAAGTCAGAGAAACTCTGGCTTTATAATATATGTTGGGAGGTTATTCATTTATTTTTGGAAAATTTGTGTAGAACTGACATTTTTCTTTAACATTTGGAATGATGCACTATCAAAGCCATTTAGGCAAGAGATATTCTTTGTTTAAAGACTTTTAACAGTAACTTTAAATTTCAATAGACTCTTTTACTTATCTTTATCTTTTTGAGGCCTGTTAGTTTCTACCTTTAAAGAAATGTATACATTTCATATAGTGCTGAAAACAGGGTCACAAGGCTATTTTTAGTATTTTATTTTCTTCCCTTGAATACCAGTAGTATTTTCAGTAATTCTTATAATATTTTTTTAGTAATTTTTTATTGATACCTTTTCTCTTGTTCTAGATAAATATAGACAATGTATTGGTCTTTTTAAAAACTGTTTTTTGTTTCATTATGTACTGGGGATCAAACTCAGGGCTTTCACACTTGTTAAGTTAGTGCTCTACCACTGCATCACACCCTCACTCCAAGAATCAGATATTTCTTTCTTTTCCTTTTACTTTAAAAAAGAAATAAAGAAATAAATCTTTTTTAGATTCTTGAGGTAGTAGCTTACATTGTAGACTTGAGATCGTACAGCATTTCTTATATTTAATAGTGATGAAAAAAAATCGGCTTAAACATTCCACATGTGACATTCGGAAACAACTCTAATCGAAGGCCCCTTTCACCTCAACAAGACCACAAAAAATAGTTGTAGTTGGCTGGGGTAAGGGAATCTTCATTCTTTCTCCATTTATAGAGATCATTTGGTTTTCAACTTGTGTGGTGGCTATGTTATTCTTCTATAATTTCATTTTGAGAAAAGGCTTTTGTCTTCCATATTAATTCATTTTTTTTGTTAATGTTATCTAAAGTTAGATTCTGAAATTTGTATCCAAAGTACTATAATCAACAAATTTTGAAAATACTTCTGAAGGAAATAGATTAGTGGAATGTTGAAATATGAGACACTTTTAAGTTTTCCCTTGAGTTGGAGATGCACTATTAGTGTGTAGTCTTCTCCCAGAGACTAATTTCAATGAGTCAGATATATATTTCAGCAAATGTGCACATCAAATAATATTTATTAAGGCCCCTAATTTAATTTGTGCAAGCAGCTTCTATATACATACATCCATTATAGTCCTCACAACCTTTTGTGATACTTGATATGCTGGGCAATGGTCTTAGTCTGTTTTGTCTTCTTGAGAGTATAACCTTGAATCATGGACCTGTATGTGAAAAGTTCTGTAAGACTATACTTATAAAGGATTTATGCCCTATAAAGGTTTCTCTTGTAATGAATGGGAAAAAAGATAGTAGTCCTGTAATACAACTTTCCTAGCTTTCTGCATTAAAATAAATGTATTTTCTGTGCCCTATGTTCATTTCTTCTTAGTGCTTTGTTTTTTGTGCACTTTTTTTTTTAGCAAATCCTTCTGTATTTAACTTAAACCAAGATAGTGTTGATATTGAATGAGGTATGTCTTTATCTATATTTATTTCAATAATATAATAAAATCTAAGCATACTCAGATAGTTTAGATGACCAATTTATATACAGTAACTCCAAACTCTGTCAGAATCAGCATTTTTGTTTGTATTTACAATTATGCTAGCACCAGAAGTTTGACTTTAATTGTCTATGGGTAATGAGAAAAGAAAAAAGGCAAATTTAAGAAGTAAAAGATGTCTTCGTGCCAAGTGAAAGCCCATTGATTCACAGCATGCTTTACAAATAAAGTTTCCACAGTCCCTTGAATAGAGGAAATGTGGTAGGAAATTTAATCCTCCAAGGACTTGGGAAGTAGAGAAATACTGACTCAAAAGAATTTGCAGCATGGCAGTCAATAACATATTCCTACAGCAAGTGGCAATTTAGTTCAGAAAAACCCTCAGTTGACATTTTAAATAAATGTTGTTAATTTGGATTTTTTTGGTTTTGCAGTTTTTCTTTTATATAATGTATACATTTGTTTTAGTTTATGGTTATATAAAAGCTATAACATTAGGAGTTTACACTTTGTTTTATGTTGGAACATATTTAAGTAACATTATCATCAAAATAATTTAAAACTGAACATTGAGAGACTGAGACTTTTTTCGCTTTTGATATAGCTTTATATATTTATTCAAATTGGAGAAACACCATTATAGAGCAACATATTTATTTCCAAAGTCAAATATTTCAATAGCATCAAGAAGCAGGGACTAACTCTGGAAGATCTTCTGATTCTTGTCAGAGTTTGTTGGACAAGAGGGTGGTTAGAAGTTTTTCTCTACTGTGTTTTATTTAATTACATTATTCTTTTTTATTTTTAAATTCTTTCCATTTTATTTTTTAAATTTTGTTCTAATTAGTTATACATAACAGCAGAATGCATTTCAATTCATTGTATATAAATAGAGCACAACTTTTCATTTCTCTGGGTGTACACAATGTAGAGTCGCACCATATGTGCAGTCATACATGTACTTAGGTAATGATATTCATCTCATCCAATCATCTTTCCTGCTCCCATTCTCCCTCCTGTTCCCTTCCTCCCCTCTCATTTTTAATTTGTATTTCATCCCTCTGTTAATATTGTAAGTAAAAAATATCAGTCACAAAGCTTTAATTTTTATGACTTATTTTGCGTATTGTTATTAACATTTCTTATACAATTCACTACTTTTTCACTTTAACTATGAGATTTTGATATTTTTATTTCTAAAAATAAAAATATATAAAAACTCTGTATTCTGAAGAAGAAAATTTTTATTGAAGCCTCTCCTATATTACTGTCAATTCTCAAAACTAGTAGCAAAGGCCACTGTATTAAGCAGACCTATCCTGGTATTAATCAACTTCAGAACTAGTAATATGACATAGTAAGGAGTCTGGTGTATTCTATGCATATAAGAAATTTGAAAAGTACGTTTAAGATCACATTAATGCCAAATATATCACAATCTTATTTTGCAAATGCAACTAAAAATAAATTTTAAATTAAAAAAATAACAAAATATCATTCTAGGATTTCTGGGAAGCCTTAGGTTGCATGTGTGGCATAAGATGATTATAGAATTGGCTCCAGTGGTAGCAGAGGCAGGTATGCCCCATGTACTAACTGACATTGGCCAGGCTGTTGATGCGGTGATAATGTTGATTGCAGCAGGAGCATTTGTGGTAAGTGCTATTATCACCAGTGACATGGCAGTCCATGCTGGCAATGATGCTGGATGTGTGGAGGACAGCAAAATTTGGTATTTGAAGGTCATATTCCTGCCAGAAGCATTGGCAGCAGTGATATGGATGATCATATCAACAATAGCCTCATCAGTATCATTGGTTACTGTGGGCATTCATGTCGGGTTGAAGGCATGTGTATTCACAACATTTAAAAATTGACAATCAGTATAAAATAGTTGGGAAGGACAAAGGAAATGAATATTTATCTCTATAACCGCTTCCTTTCACTTATCCTTTCTCCCTTGCTCTTTAGATATAAGATTGCATGTCTCTCTCTCTTTTTTTTTTCTTCTTGTTCTTTGGGGAGACACCTCAATTTCAGAAGATGGAAAGCATTAACACACACTATTGAAAGTCAATATGGAATTTATAAAATAGTGCAAGTAACACTTATGTTTAAAACAGTTCTGAAATAGTTCATATTTTTCCATGTTACATTCATCTGAAGGGAATGACAGAGAAGTACATAAATAACAAGTGATGGCACGAAGTAGGCTTGCATTTAGTCCATGTGGAGCAGGAATTCTGAAAAGAAATTTGGCTCTAAGTTGAGAATTAAATATATTAAATCATATGTCCAGAAGTCCCACATATATTCCCACATACATCATTAAGCAAGGGTTGTGGAAGTGGGTGAGGATATCAGACTGTTTCTATTTAAAGGAGGGCAATGAACATCAAATAAGGTGATGTTCCATCACTCTCAATCAGGAACTAGGTACAGAGATATTGGTATGAACAACATAATATGAAGGAAATGAAAAAATAAACAAGAAATGATCAAATGAACTGGAATGGGTGCATATCATAGGGAGGTCTTATAAAAATTACAAATGAAAAATTACAAAACAAAATAAGTAAATAAAATAAGGGAGAAGCTATTAGTGTACAGGTTATGAAATAGATATGATTCAAATATTTTATCTCAATGAAAGGATAAATATATATAAAATAAATATTTACTCAGCCATAAATAGTGAAATTATTTCACTTGTAGGAAAGTAGATGGAACATAAGCCAGTCTGAGATAGTAAAAAAACAAAAAAAACCAAAAAGCAAAAAACAAACCAACACCAACAAGATTTCAAAAAAATAAAAGAAAGACCAGTAGAGTACAGGATGGGAATTAGTGAGAGGAAGGAGGGGAAGAAGAGAGGAGTCATGGAGGAATGGAATACAACACTATGACAATACATAAATTATGTATTATATTAGAATATTTTTATTTCATTATAGAAAAAAGAACTATCAACTAAGGTATAAAGTTTAAAAAGCAATTAAAGATTACAATTGTAGTAGGATCATTTACATTGTAACAACAGAAAATCCAATCAATTTTGGTTTAAGCACAAAGAGGAAAGTCTTTCCTTCTATCAGTGAAAAAAAATTATTTCTAGTATCATGTTACCAAAAGATTCAAGGCATCATCAGAATATCATTTCTTTGTAACTAACACTCCAGGAGTTGACTCTCCTAAGACCAGAATTAAGATGAGATAAATGAAATACTTACCTGTGTGCAAAATTTAAGTGGAAACCAAAACACTCAAGATAAATAAAATTTTACCAAGGTGTTTTTATATGAAGATTAATATGAAAAAATCCATCATGAACAAAATGTCAAAATTTTAAATAAAGATAGACTCTGACAGCATGATACTGGACCATATTTGGAGCTTTAGGTAAAATGTAAGATGGGAACCCCTATACATATGATTTTATGAATTTTTTAATAGCTAAGTTCTTTCTGTAACTTTTTTAAAAATATTACTTATTAATCTGATCTATTAAAGACAATAAAATTAAGTTCTAACTTTGTGTAAATAAAATATTTCAACTTAAATTGAAAAAAATTATGTGTAGGTGTGAATACATCATAATGAAACCTATTATTATGAATAATTATAATTTACCAATAAAAATTAAAATATCACATGTTTATAAATACATGAAAAAAAAAGCATGCTTCTTTTTGTATTGTATGTCTCTTTAACTTACACCTTAGAAAAATGCAAAATGTTCAGAAAGAATATCTACCACGAATGAAGACAACAATTCCATGGATAATATAAAAATATCTTTAAAAACAGATAATTTAAATGTATAACCTATCCCAGAAATATTTTGGGTCCTGCACAACTTCAGGTTTTGGCACAAAATTATTTTGAAATGAAGACAGAAATTACAATTGCCAAAGAATTGTTTTCAGAGTATTATTTTAGATTAAATTATTTTAAAATATTTTTTTAATTATTATTGATCTAAAATGATTTTATTATCACAAATAACAATGGCCAAGACATGTTTAAACAAGACAAATATGAGCAGGAAATTAATAAAAGTTTCAACAAGCTCTAAGAATGTAGGTCTTTCTTCAGTTGGGAGATTCTTGTCATTTGGTTACGTTTAACCTGAATTGAAATAAAAGAAAGAGTCTCTCTTCAAAATTTTTTATTGATCTCATTGCTTCCAAGTTTCAGATACTTCCATAATTTTAGTCAATAATTTTAGTCATAATTTGTCAATAATTTTAGTCATAGCCATTGGAAATATTGTAAGGTACCTTATAGGGAAAAACTTGAATAAGCAAAATAAATTGCTCATGTTTCAGATAAGGCAAAGAAGTTTTCACTTTTAATGAGATTTTTTTGTTTGTTTACTTGTTTGGGGAATGGAGTCTATTAAATTAAAAAAGAAATAAGCTGTGGAGAGAAAGGTAAGGTATAGGTGTATCTCTATGGGGTGTGCATATGTGCAAGACACACACACACACACACACACACACACACACACACAGAGAGAGAGAGAGAGAGAGAGAGAGAGAGAGAGAAACAGGCAGAGACAAAGAGAAAGATGGAAAGAATGGTGTAGGAGAACTGTCTTATAAACTTAGAAGCAGTCTGAATAATATTTCAAAGCCTGAAGAAAGAATTTTAAACCCTGGTTCTTGTTTCAAAATTCACTCATTGGTTCTGGATTAATCTACTACTAAAAACATGGTACTAAAGAAATCCAATGGATTAACCATGTTTTTCTTTTCTTTCTTTCTTTCTTTCTTTTTTTATCCTTTTATTTTTATTTTTTATTTGTTCTTTTTAGATACACATGACAGTAGAGTGTATTTTAACATAAACATACACGGAGTGTAAGAAAGACAGTACAATGAATCTGACATAATTTTCCTATGTTCTTAAATGAATATATCACTAGTGAATCTGTGCATCATGTACAACCACCAGAATAGGATTCTAATTAGAAAAAACACGTTTACCTAACAGATAACATTCATTCATTTCCCAGGATATTAGCAGATAAGAACAGGACACCTGCCTAGCTTTCTTTCCCTGGGGCCATTTCTCACTTGCAACCTAGGATAAAAGGGGTAAAGGTTATCACAGGGCAGTCTCTTTAACACATTTTCCTCAGTCATCATCTCCTGCCTAAAGTCTATCCTTCTTGGAATTCTTTTTTCAGGAATCCAAGAGCTTACTCCTGCCAAAGAGATGGGAAATTCTGCTTCCAAATGTTGAGCAAAGAAAATTGGGGAAATTAATATTTTCCTTTAACGCAATCTCTCTCAGCTCCTGAGGGCGATTTTACAGGGTGATTATCTGTGTATATTGTGGGGACTCAGGTCCACTGATATCATGACTCTTTGCTCTTCCTGATCTCTGCAGAGTATGAAAAGCATACTAGGCAGTATGTGGGAAGCCAGACTCCATGTCACAAACCCCCTCCTAGATTCATTCAAGGTCCTTGATTGCCTGTGTCATTTGAGGATACTAGTAATATGTGATACCAAGTAAGATCTTGATTTGTATGTCTGTGTTTTGACAATCTGGTCCTGAACTTTGGCAGCTGACTGCATGCTTATAAATGCAAAAATGAAAGAAAAATAGATATCTAGGTTATGTATACTTCCAAACCACTAACATATACACTGATGATAGGAGAATAAATGAGATGAAGGGAAATACAATAATGAGAGGTATGAAGTGGTTGGGAGAGGGATGAAGACCTTTTCAGAAATAACCTGGTTGTTCAGCATTCAAGCCCAGTGATACTAACTGAAACTCTGTTGAGTCCATAACCAAATCTGGCGGAGGGAGAACAACAATGAATTCTGATGTCCGAGTTAGGATATTGGAAGTAATAATTTTTGAATTATGAAACTCTTGATTGTATTGAAAATGATAATAAAAATACATGTACACTTATCAAATAATTATAAGGTGTTTGCCAGATGCCTTAAAAATGTTTTCATTGACATCCTAGATGTCCAACATTTTCAATCTTTCTACCTCCTATCTCCCTTCCTAATAATCACTGTTGTGCTAACTTTAAAGTGATTTCTTTTTTTTTGCCTGTTTTTGTAATTTAGAGTTGTATTTCCAAATTTGCATTTATTGATGAACTATTATTTGTTTCCTACCTCTCTTAGCCAGTTTTTGTTTTATCAGTATCAGAAAATATTGGTGGTGATTTTTTAAATGGGATAAGAAATTAAAGATAACACTCATTTTTTAATAAAAATTTGAATAAGTAAAACATAGAAACCAATTTTTATAGATTTCTTATCCTTAGAGGATCTATATCCAAGTTATATGATTGACAATTCAACAGGCTTCTTCAAATCTGAAATAGAATTGATCAGAACTTAGAATCTTAATACTTGCCTGTGCTATCTTGTGCCCAACTCTTGTCTGTAGGCTCATCTCACTTGCTACCTGGTCTTTGCACTCACTCAGTGTCTAGTGTGAGTGTCTAGGCTGAACAGAGGTCACATTTGTCTGTTAGTAATGTTCTTAGGCAGTAGCTATACCATAGACATATATCCTTCCCTTTCCTTTTCCAGCTTTGCATTACTAAATCATATTTTCAAGATAATGCTAAATAATTATTTAGTTATGCCATGCAACTCTTAAAGAAAGAAAATCTTATAAGGGGCTAATATGCTATCATTATTAAAATACAGTATAGTTCAACAGGAATAAGATGATATGTCACTACCTAAAGAAACAAATTAGTAAGGTGTAAATTTTGCATCATTCCTCCATTAAATATGAAGACAATATTTGGTACATTGGATAACATTTTGGCAGAATTAATTCAATTGCAATGTACATTGGTAATTATGTATATTTTCAGTTCTTCTCCTAGTACATCTACAAACAAAACCACAAGATAGTTGTTTATGTGTATGGGGGCAGTTGTGTTTGGGGGTATTCTATCAATACATCTCAGAACCATGCAGTTCTAAACTATGGGATTAAGGGTTTTAGTACAATTTTCATACAAGAGCAAAACAAGTTTAAATTATAAGACCTACAAAAATTTGATATACACTAAAATTATATTAAAGCTTGTTTACACAATAATCATAAAAAAGAAGCAAAAAAAAATTCAGGGGATAAAAATTGGTTAGGGAAAACAATACTGTATCATTCAACCATAAGAAGGAATGGAGTACTACTGATACACATGCCAACATAGATGAACCTCAAAAATCTTATCAAAAATGGCAGAAATATAAGATGACATATTGTATCATTCTTTTTATAAGAAATACGCAGATTAAGTATCCTAGGGACAAAAAACTTATTGGTAGTTATCAAGGAATAGAGATTAGGGACAGGGGAGTGACTAATAGATAAATGAGATTCTTGTGAGGTAATGGAATATCTTAGAACATTTTAGAAATTTTTTAGGATAGTTTAAATGATATTTGCACAATATTGTGGATATAGTAAATATTTAATTTTAATTTGGTGGTTAATTTTATGTTATAATGAGTTTACTTCCAATAAAACTGTTAGATACATACATATATGTTTATAAGCATACATGTATAAATATTTTAGAATTTTCAAATATTTGATACATGGATTTTCTCTCTCCAAGTGCTTCATCCCATTTATGTTAATAATTTTTTAATCATGTTTCATTCCTTCAGATAGGGGGTAGGTCTTTCCTAAAACTGTCTGCTACTCTAAGATTAGAATATTGTAATTTAGGCCCAAAGTCTGCATCTGACATGCATGTAATAGTAGGGCTTTTATCTAAATTTTCTGCTTCACTACAACTGTCTCATTTCCCCCCAGAACTTCTGCATTCCATCAATTACTATACTCTCTTAATTATAGTTAGAAAGACTTTTAAAATCATATCCCTACTTACAAATCCCAAACAATTTGGTTTGTCAGGTCCTTCGTCAGTTCACTTTTATAATCTCCAACATGGAGTCATTCCAGCAGCTTCTAGCTGTATATGATATTCAAAGCGTTTCTTCTTTATTTTTCTAATTTTAAGAAAATTGAATTACAAAATTTGTAGAGTAAAACACAGTGAAAATACATACAACTGTTCAGAATGATACTGTTATATTGTATGTGCATCTTTTCAAAGTCTCTGCTTTTACCTATTCTAACATTTTTCAAATTGTAATATCATAATACATTTTCTTTTCTGTTATTAATATAACTTTAGATTATTTTTAATGTGATTATAAGAAATGATGAAATGAACAAGCTTATATATGTAAACAAGATATACACAAAAAAGTTTGCCTGGATAATATGATTGAAAAATGGAAGAAAAGTATGAACACAGCATTTGGATTTGGGGAAAGTTCTCTCCAACATAGTTTCCATACATGTGTCTGCTTCTGAGCTCAGTATCATGTTGCACTTTTATAGTGATCTTTTCCACTATATTCTATTGACTTTACTTTTGTAAAACTTGATAAATATTGACATATAGTGGGTAACTCCCTATACTTCATAAATGTCTTTGTATTTCTAAAATAAACCAGGGAGGAAGAGCATGAGGAAAAGATTAACATTAAACAGAGACGAGAGGTGGGAGGGAAAGGGAGAGAGAAGGGAAATTGCATGGAAATGGAAGGAGACACTCATTGTTATACAAAATTACATATAAGAGGTTGTGAGGGGAAAGGAAAATAAAAACAAGGGAGAGAATTGAATTACAGCAGATGGGGTAGAGAGAGAAGATGAGAGGGGAGGGGAGGGGGGATAGTAGAGGATAGGAAAGGTAGCAGAATACAACACTCACTAATATGGCATTATGTAAAAACATGGATGTGTAACCGATGTGATTCTGCAATCTGTATTTGGGGTAAAAATGGGAGTTCATAACCCACTTGAATCAAATGTATGCAGTATGATATGTCAAGAGCTTTGTAATGTTTTGAACAACCAATAAAAAAAAATAAACCTTATTTTTCTAAGGTTATATTGCAAAATAAGTTATATTTTGTAATCAAATATATTTCCAGGAAAAATTAATATTTCAAATAGGATTTCTTCACATGAGCCTTTGTGTTAGAGATTGTTTTTTATTTAATTTTCCTTCTGCTATCATATTTCTGTTTTGCTATTACTGCTATATTAGTGTTAGAATGACTTGGGTAGTGTTGCTTCTTCTAAGATTTCTCTGAGTTGTACGAATTATAATGTATCTATTTGGAAAACACCAAAATTCTGAAAGTAGCACTCAATTTCTGACTTTTCTAGGATCAATGATATGGTAACAATTTGCATATTACTATTTATTTTAAAAGTGTTTATACATTCCCAATTTTTCAAGTCCTATAAAATATCTTTGGCACAACATTTTTTATGTGTAATACACTAAGCCTGACTTCTTGGTTTGATTTCCAGCTCTGTATTATTCTCTATCCCATTTTCCCCTATGTATCCTACAAGCAACCATATACATATTCTAGATGTAGCCATTATTTACCAGAATCCAACTTTAGATAGAACATCAAGCTCCAGGAATTCAGTGGTAGTCTTTCTTCATGTCCTCTGAGGGCTTCAACATCCCCACTTTTAGTTATGGATTTCTTTTCCAATTTCATCACATTGAGACATCCAATCCTCTTTATTATTTTCCTATGCTAGGCTGCCTTTATAACTTTCTTTAAAATAATATGTCCATTTATCTACTGATAGGTAAAATGCCCTTATCTTGGAAAGACAAGATAGGACTTTCAGCATCACTGAGGTCCAGCATCTCATTTTCTTGTTTGAGTTTCCAAACATGTCCTGATTATTTCACTTTTGTTCAGTGAATCCTTAGTTGCAAAGGATGTATCATCATGTAAAACTATGTTTGTGATCGTATCCCAACCCACTTGTCCAGCCTTCTTTCTTGCCAAGTCTCCCTCGTTTTTGTCACCTTGTACCCTGGTCATAAACATTACTCAGAGTGACAGAGTTGCATATGCTCTTCTCTCACTGTGGGGTGATTCCTTCCCACCTTCCTATGTGACTTGTCCTTTACTATGCCTTCTGATGACTCGTATTCTGTAAAGCCCTGATTTAATTGTGTAGAGTTATTTTCTGTGGCACCCTGATCATATGTAATTTATAGCAATTTACCTTCCAGAATACTTTTTGATCCTAGTTTTCTTTCGTTAGCCATCTCTATCATTTTCTTAATCAGGCTTTACACTTAGAGCCCACCTCATTTTGTTTCCACTTTTATTTCCTATCCAATAGATTCAAGGTTATTTTTGCATGTAGATTTTTAATCTCCCGGTTCTACATTACAAGTCAACCATGGCTGATAGCATGCTCTAATTTATTGTCTTGGATTCACTCCAAAAATGGATAATGATTAGCACTCCATCCAGAGAAAGTCAATATCTTTATCCTGAACTTTTGAGAAATTGTCAGTAAAAAAGAAAAATGCTCATAAATTCAGGAGAAAACTGAATCTTGTCCAAGAGACATCTATTTCCTATTTGGTAGGCAATGGTTGGCCATAATGTAGGATAAAGTATATGTTGTTAAATTTGCATTTGGTCCATTTTGTTATTTTTATATCAGGGAAATTTAATTTATATTTAAATTTAATTTATATTTAAATTAAATTTATAAATTTAATTTATATTTCCCTGAACAAATCAGAGACATTTTCATATTCTGAATTCTTCATAAACTCTTTTCTATGCAAGCAACTTTCTTCCAAGACCAACTTGTCTTCTTCTTCTTAATTCTGAAAATGTGAAGTGGATTATTTGCTAAATGTCAGGATACATTGGCACATTTTCAGATAATTCATCTTCTGGTCTAAATAGAATTTATTTTGGCCCATATGTAAATTACTTTTTTCTTTATTCTATTTAAATATATTTCCAGGCATTGTATGAATTTCCTCACAGTGGTATATTCTATCAGATACTGAGCCCACTTAATAGGGATATGCAGAGATGACTGACTTGCAGGTATACAGGGTGTTTTGGGAGAGAAGGAATGGAAAGAAAAATAAAGATCAATAAAAGCAAAACCTAGAAGGGAAAAGGGGACAGGAGATAGGAAAGACAGTGGAATGAATCTGACTTAACTTTCCTATGTACATATATAAATTCACCACAGTGTATCTCCATTTCATGTACAACCCAAGACTGGGATCCTAATTAGAGTAAGATGTACTCCATGTTTGCATGAATATGTCAAAATATACTCTATTGTCATGTATATTTAAAAAGAAAGAACAAATTTAAAAAATTTTAAAAATACAAATTTCAGAAATACAAAAAAATGGGAGTGTTTTCTTTGTTAAAGTAATGCTATGGAATTTACATACAATATCATATTCATCTCTCATCTTAATTATTAATGGAGTTATTATAACTCCTGTTCTAATTGTGAGATAAATGTAGCTTCACAGTAGATAAATAGTGCACCTGTGGACACATAGAGTGTTCAACCTCAAATGGCATCTAGAGCTGCTAAACTTTAGAAATTAAAAAAAAAGACTATCCTTATTGTACAATCAATTTCCTTTTCAAACTTGCATTTCCATTCCATTATTCTAAGATTTTTTACAGTGTAGAATTGATTCTAAAACATTTGTAAGAGATATAAAAAGCATTTCTTATATTATAACAAAAAATATCAGTGTTAAAACTGACAATTTCACTATTTCTACTCCAAAAGCTAATGAAAACATATATACTAACTACTGATGGGTTAATGACACACTATTAAATAGAGTATGCTCCTTTAAGGAGATTTATCTGGCAATAAAAAAAATAATCTAAACTTTAATAACAAGCAACATAGACGTATTTCTTTTCACCATTTTCAAGAACAGTGTACACTTTCTCAAACAATTCTCCTTGTGAGAATGACAGCTAGTTCAGTGTGGACAACAGATGCACTTGGCCCCATTGATTGAAGTACTTACACATCCTCATATTTTACTTCTTAAAACATTTAAAGAAAACTGTTAAAAGTTATTACAGTTAAAAATCTGAAACCAAATTTAGCACAAGTATTTTTTGATACTAATTGTTTAAATATTTGAATGTTCAAGTGACAATAAAATGAACAGATAAATCAGCTTTAGACATATGTTCTGTGCTAACTGCTGCAGAATCCAACTGAGTGATCTGCATTTCCCTTGTCACTGTCTTACATATGTTTCCATTAGACTAAAATCCTGGGTTGCATATAACTTATTACTTGTGCCCCAGTTGATTTCTTGAATCATAAAGCTGTATAACATTTGGATGCATTAATTAGATGCTCTTGCTTACAGGAAGAACAGTTTTAATGTTTAAAATAGAGAGTAGGAAAGGAAGAAAACACCTAATACCAAAATAGACAAACTGGAAATTTTTTTTCTCCAATAAAATTAAAGAAAAAAAAATAAACACATTCAAACAGTAATTTCAAATTGGCAAATCAGGAGAATCCAAGATGGCGTGCCAGAGGGAGGTAGCATTCTGCCTTGCTCTGTGACACGGACCTCACCTAGTGGGAATATTGCATCTCTGAGAATGATAGAGGTGACCTATACAGCTGCTACTGTGCAGAAATCAAGAGTGCTTTGTCCCCCCCCCCCATGCAGGGCTCAGGGCCTCAGCTTCCAGCAGGACTCCTGGCTCCCGACACCCAACTCCCAAAGTTTTAGCCAACGCAGGGTTCACAGGTACCTTAGTAGGATCATCTATTAGCACCTCTGCAAAACTCTCAGACTTTGCTCTGTTTCCTCGCAGATCACTCAGCTGCTACCTAACCTCAGCACAATGCCATCACTCAGCTCCCCCAACTCCACCTGACACCCCAGCACTGGAAGCAGACTGCCTCCATTTTGGCTCACCTTCCTTGCCATATTTGGTGGGGGCAGCTCCAAGATTGGATCTCCAGCTGGCCAGGTACCTGGTTTCCAACATGCTCCTCTCCCCAGCAGCGGTAATCTAGTACAGTAGCTGCCCAAATCAAAACAGCTGTCAGTGGGATGGGTGTGCAGTGTGACCAGGGCGCTGCCCACAGGAGCCCTGGGTAGAGAGTTCCCTCAATTGAAAACTGCAAAGGGAGAGGGAAACAGGCAAAAGTTTGGAGACTAATAGAGAGACCAGGAACTGGGAAATCTTCAGGCAAAATAGGGTGTTAGGACTGGGTGCTCAAGTCATATGACTGGACCCCCAAAGAGACCCTTGAGGTGCAGTCTCCCTGAAGGAACTAGAAGATGCCACTACTCACTTCCAGGCATCCTGCACCAGGACCAGCCTTCCTACCCTGGTTACCTTCACCATCCTGAGGGCAGAGACACCAGCTAACAACAGACAACCCCACCTATTTGATGAGAAGGGAAGCAGGAAAGATACGGGTCTCTAAAACTAGCCACAATCCTGATTTCTTCCTTTGAGAAATGTTTTTTTCTTTTTTATTTTCTCCCTCTATCCTCCCACCCTCACATTCCCAACATATGTGAAACCAAGAACTTTGCATGAATTAGGATCTTGAGGACTGGGACATCTAAATAATATAATTCAGAGGTGTTGTATATGACCCCCATTTTTTTCTTCTTTTGGTTTTCTTTTCCCCTCCAATGTTTACTATTTTAACATCCTATTTTTTATATAAATACACATGTATGTTCATTTTATGTACTCATCCTATTTTTTATCTAAATACACATGTATGTTCATTTTATGTACTCGACTGGCTTCTCACATACTTGTCTGCCCCAAACTATTTTTTGTCCATTATCTTGCTACTAACCCTCTCCATAGATTTATCTTTCACACTTCCTAAGAAATATTAATTCTATATTCTCACATCCTTCCTCCTCAGTATATCATCCTATACCTCACCCCCAGCTCATTGTCCACTATCAGAAACTGTAAACCCTTTTACAAACCTACTGATTATATTATAAATAATAATTAAATCAAACATTTCTGTACATTGTGACCAAACTGTAAACATCTTAATAGAAATGAATTATGATAGGTGGTATATTGTTGATATTGGGATCTGTTAACATTGTCCTCCCCGACAAAGGAGAGGTTTTGGAGCCCTACAGGAGCACTACAAATCAACAGGGTAAAAACAGTAACATCCCAGACCACAGAGTGAGAAGGGAAGAAACAGGAGAAACCTGACAAGGGAGGAAAGCGCCCTAAACAAATCAAGATACCACGCATTATTGGAATCCATGGCCAGTAAAGCAGAATAAATGACAGAGAAGGAGTTCAGGATGTACATGATTAAAATGTTCTGTGAACTGAAGGAAGATATAAGAGAGCAAATACAGGCAGCGAAAGATCATTATGACAAGGAGCTACATAAACAAATACAGCAAGCAAAATATCACCTCAACAGGGAGATAGAGGTTCTTAAAAACAAAACAAAACAACAACAACAAAAAACCCCCACAGAAATCCTTGAAATGAAAGAAACAATAAACCAAACAGACCACTTGGAATATAGGAATATAGGACATCAGACACTGAAGACAAAATTTATAATCTAGAAAAGAATGTAGGCCACACAGTGAAAATGTTTAAGAAACCATGAGCAGAACACTCAAAAAATATGGGATAGCATAAAAAGACCTGGAACAAAATTTAAAAAGAAGATCCTGGAACAAAATTTAAGAGTTATTGAAATAGAAGAAGGCATAGAGTTCCAAACCAAAGGAATGAACAATCTATTCAATGAAATAATGCCAGAAAACTTTCCGAACATGAAGAATGAGTTGGAAAACCAAATTCAAGAAGACTGCAGGTCGCCAAATTGTACAAAATCACAACAGATCCACATCAAGGCATATTATAATAAAAATGCCCAACATACAGAATAAGAACAGAATATTAAAAATCACAAGAGAAAGGAATTAGATTACATATAGGGGAAAACCAATTAGGATAATGGAAGACTTTTCAACACAGAACCCAAAAGCTAGAAAATCCTGGAAAAACATATATCAAATTCTGAAAGAAAATGGATGTCAACCAAGAATCTTGTGACCAGCAAAATTAAGCTTCAGATTTGATGATAAAATAACAACCTTCCATGATAAACAAAAGTTAAAAGAATTTATAGCTAGAAAACTGGTACTACAAAATATCCTTGGCAAAATATTCCATGAAGAGAAAACAAAGAACAATAATGAAAATCAGCAGAGGGAGGTAGTACTCTAAAGGAAAAAAAATAATCAAAGAAAAAAACAAGTCATGTTAAATAACAAAAATAAATGTATATGACTGGGAATACAAACCGTGTCTCAATAAATTGGCAGATCAGCGTGTATCTGGTAACAGTTCCCTTCTGGAATTGGTAGTTCCTACATTTATAGTGATTCTGTGAATTTATTCTGAACCATAGAGTCAATGAATGTTATTAATTTCATTTTTTATTCTTATGCTTGATCTATAACTACTTAAATGCATTTGAAGATAACAATCAAAAACAGTTTTGGAGGTCTGAAATTTTGAGTATTAAAGAAATGCTCTTTAATGTCTGGGTGCTGAGTACTCCAATATTAAATAAAGTTTGGCACAAGTTATATTTTTCATGAGTTAAAATATTCAATTATAAAACAACAGGATATAAATTGTGTAACAAATAATCTCCAAAGTGAATAATATATAGCAAGTATGAGTCTTTGTTTTTCTTTCCTAATATAACTTGCAAACAACAAACTATTAGATTAACCACCTTAGGAAAACCATGTACCTAAATAAAATGGTATAAAATATTCAACAGCAGAATTGCTGGAGTTTTTGTTGTTTTATTTTGCTTTACTTTGAAGGGAGAGGAACTGAACCTAGGACTTGCCTATGCTACACAAGTGCTCTGACACTGAGCTATGTTCCCAGCCCCTGATAATTTAATCAAATCATTTTTTTTAAGATTTTTCCAATTTGAAGATAAATGCTTTGTCAGAATATGAGATTTCTTCTCCTAGTCTACAATGAAAACCATTAATCAGAATTATCTGGAGAATCATTTTATTAAGAGGGTGCAGATAAATAAGCCATTTGCCTTTTACATATTTATTGTTAACCTAAATGAACAGGTTTACTCTTGCCACTCATGAGTTATAGTCATAAATGAACAGAAGAGCTTCCTATAAAATGAAGTTGGAAGATGTTGGGATTAAATATACATTGCTTTCAAATATACTGCTTATATTTTTTCCATACAAAATAAATCTATTAACTGCAACTCAGTTTGAACATAAGGAAGTAAACAATCCTTCTGTCTATAAATAATTCCAGTTGAACATCTCTTTCTTCTATTAAAAAGCATGGAGACATGGTCAATTTCTGTGATGCATTTGCCACCTACTTTGTGCCCTATTCCAAGATAGTCAGGATGGATTCTTCGAAGAACATCCTAAAGAAATCATTCAACAAAATTACCCATTTATCTCTGTTCTTTTATCTTCTCTTTTTGGGGACAGAAGGCATAAATTTGAAGATGTCTTTCAATGGCTTTCTTTTTGTTTTGATTTGTTGTTGTTATTTTTTTTTCCTTGGGACTAGACAGCTGAGAAGGTGAAGAGTGTGAGCCAAGGAAAATAATTAAGTACCAAGCTATTATTGTCTCAGGACATGAAAGAAAAAAACTAAAAGGAAATGCTTTCAGTTCCTATCAATAGCCTACAACTTGGCTTTTAAACATTCAAATATAATGAATGTGCATTTGACTGAACTTGCCCTTTTGCAGAGGAAGAATAGGAGTAAATGGGTTGTGACAATTCATTTGCCACAAGATGCCACTCATGTTGTAAGGGTCCATTGAGAAGACCTTATGTGAATCAAGGCCAGCCAGGAAAAGAGCCCTGTGAATATTCAATGGAGCTTTTTTCAAACAACAACAACAAAAAATACATAAAGTAAAATTTTTTGATATGAAGGTGTACTTCATGTTTAAAAGAGCAAAAAAGAGGAGAACATATCTGTAGAGATATGAGCACCTAGTGGGTAGGGATAATCGGGGTACACCCAGGGAGATAGTCCAAAGCCAGAACACACATGATAATGAAAGGCATAACAAGGCTTGGTTTTGTTTGTTTGTATGTTTGTTTTTGCTTTGGGTGAGATTGGGAGTCATTAGACAACTCTGATCAAAGGAGTGGGAAGGTATGATTTAAGTTTGAGGATGTTATTTCTCTATGTAAAAAGATGGTGGACACAGAAATGTAGTTAGGAGAGCAAATATAGTAGACCAGACTGAGAAGGGTGGTAGTAGAAAGGAATGAGTTTCTGGGTTTCTGGTGAAGTGGATCCAGCAGCATTCCCTTAATGGATTAGATGTATGACATGGGGCAACTAGTTGAGTAGAATGGCTTTGGACAAGCTGGGGAGAAAGAATAGTAGCTTTTTCATTATTATTATTATTATTATTATTATTTATTTCTGGAAGGTTTGGGTATAGAAAATTGAACTCAAGAGTTTGGACATGAAGATACTTTGTTTGCAATACTTCTTAAATCTACTTTGAAAGAGAGGCCAGATCTGAACCTAAAATTTTCTGTATCCTTTGTGTAGAGTGATTGAACAATAGTGCCGGATGAGAGCTCATAGGGAGTCAGCGTAGAATGAATGTGATTCAAGGACTAAATCCTTTGCCCTTTATTATTTGGAGGTCAGAGATGTGAGGAAGGAGAAGCGGAGGGGACTTGGAGTAAGAATGAGGGGAATGAGGGAAAAGGGAGATAAGTAGACAGAAGATGGCTAGCCAGATGGATTTGAATGTTCAAATAATTGACAGATTTAAAGAAAAAGGAAAGACAAAGTTAGTTAAATGCTGCTAACAGGTTTAATAGGGTGAAAACAGAAAAAAAAATTCATTGTATTTAGCATGGTGGAAGTCATTGGCAAAACTGATAAGACTCTTTAGCAGTGTTAGAGATAAAGCTTCCCTGCCATGGGAAGACAAGAAATGAAGACAGCATCAATGACTCCACATAATTTTGCTGCAAACTGAAATAAATTAATTGGATGATAATTGACTAAAATCTAGTAAGATGATATCCAATGCCATATAACACTGCAGTGTGTTTACCTGTAGATGGATAAAAGACATCCCAGATTTTTTTCTCCCATTAGACTCCACACTTCCTGAAGTTCAGAGATGTTCTAATTGTTACTCATGTCCACTTACACATTTGAGATCTGTAATGCCTGACTTATCAATTTGCCAATAAACATTTATGGAATGAAAGAAGACTGTTCTGGGTTTAATTTTGACCAAGTCACTTCATTTCTGTGCCACACTGTTAATAGACACAGAATTTTACTCCTGACATTCCATCAAAGCCCTAAGAACATTTCTGCATTTGACATTAATTACTCTGACTTAGGGAAAGTTTTAACTACAAGGAAAAAAATAACAGAGAAACATTCAAAACACTGAATCCTTGCACTGGAAACTTTCACTAAATCCCAATGAAATTTGGACCTCCTGGCACATGCTGACATAAATCCCAAGCTTGGGGAATGTTATTTCTCTTTTCTCATTATGTTATTAGAATATACAATGATTGTAATTGTAAGCAGTGGTTGGTAAACAATTTTAAGACTGAGCCTGAGGGAACCAAAAGAGAAGAACTAAGAAATAAAATCAAATTAGAAAGAGCAGGGCTACACATTAACATTCACAGAGATGAAATGTTTTCTTTTCAGTTGGAAAAAAATGTCTGGCCTGAGCTCGTCCTATTGTCCTGAATTTGAATAACAGGAAAATCTGCATTCCAAATTGAAGATCATCAGTTGTGCAATATGGTGCTAATAAAAACTAAACAAACCTAACGGGTTCTTCTAAATCTGTTGTGTAATATTTCCATATGGAAGTGAAGAAGCCTGCACTTTATTCAAAATGATCCTGTAAAGGAAAATTTGAGTGCACAAATCCCTACACTAAAAAGCCCTGAATGTGAGTTATGTTTGAAAATGTTAATTGTGTCTAGAAAATTTATGCTTCCTATACTGCAATTCAGATAGCATTATTGGTCTGTAGCTTCATATTAGAGAGCACTGGATTCTGTAAGATTGTATTCTCAGTACTTCATTGGAATTGATTGCTGTACTTAACACTTGAATAGAAAATTCAGAGAGAAAAATTTAAAATAATAATAATAATAAAAAGAAAAGGATATCTATTATTAAGCCAGAGGAGTGGGGTCTGGGGAATAAAGTTAAGCTCCATTAATTTTAACAATTCTAGTGAAGGTTTTGTACACTACTGAAACTTTCAATATTAAAATAATTGGACTGCCAATTACTTTTCTTTCTGAGATGGAAAGGGACATACAAAAACTTCATTTTATTTTTTCTCTCTGATATACCCATTCATGTTAAGCACAGTACGGTTGTCTCAGAATGACTACATTTAAGGTCATAAATATATCCTTAAAGAACAGTATCTACAGAACTACTCTGATCTCACTGCATGTCATGTTATAGATATACAGTGGGCTCTGAATCTACAGATTCTGCATCTTTGGATTTGACCAATCACAAATGAAATATATTTTGGAAAAAAATTGCATCTGTATTGACATGAACAGAGTATTTTCTTATCATTATTCTCTAAACAATATAGTATAAGACACATTTAAACAGTATTAGGTATACAAGTAATATAGAAATTATTTAAGATGTAAGGGAAGATGAATATAGATTTTATACATGTACCCCATCATTTTTATAAGATAGTTGAGCACTTGTGGATTTTTTGGAATGTATCCTCAGAAAGCACCAAGAAGCAGCTGACCATATACATTTTATTATAAATTTTCTTGTATCAGAAGTACTCACAGCAACACAGTTTAGCTTCCTTGTTTACAGATAGAATATCTGTGCCCAAAGAAGGGAAATTACTAAAACCATAGAAATTATGAGGGAACAGAAGTTCCTTCTGAGTTAAGTTTAGAAGTGTTTTAGCTACACTAGGATCCTAGCTGTTGTGTATAAGATCTATAGTTACCTACCTTAAGAATGAAGAGTAAGAGAGAGATCCAAGATAGCCGACAAGAGGGAGGCTGCACTCCTTGTGGCTCTGTGACCTGGGATTCAAGCAGTGAGAATACTGTTTCTCTGTGAGTTATTAGTGAACTACCAACAGCTGCTCCCATGCAGGATTCCTACCCGCTGCGTCTGCACAGGTCCTTTGGCCTCAGCATCTGTGCAGGACCCCCACATCAGCACACACACACAGGACGCCCTGACTGCCCACCTGTGCAGGATCCCCAGCTACTGCTGTCACACAGGACCTCCAGCCACCACTCCTGTGTAGGAACCCGGTCGCTGCTCTCATGTGGACTCCTATCTACCAACATTGGGCTGCTATGGTCAACTCCATCTTGAGACATTGCCACTGCTGCCACAGCCCCCATCATGCAGTAGCCTACACCTGGGGACAATGGACAGGGTCTAGAGAGAGTGGCCTGCCACAACATTGCACGCCATAGAGCTGCATCTCTGAACACTCTGCATCTCAATGCCACCGCCTGGCCCACCTGACACTCCATCTCTGAAAGTGGCTGCCTCCATCTTGGGACACCTTTTTCACCATTTTAGGTTATCCTTGCAACCATCACCCCCATCTTTAGTTGGGGCAACTTCCAGCTTGGGACATCAGCTGGGACCTAGAAGCAATATCAAGTTACCTATAGTCCTGCAACTCTCCCTTCTTTCCTACAGCAACTAACCAGGCACAATGCTTGTAATTATGTGGCAAGTCCCTAGCTCACAAAGCCTGGTTCTGATCTTCCTGATAGAAAATAGCTCTCCACTACAGGTGTGCAGACCCAAGAGTGCAGCCCACAGGACCTCTAGGGAGAAGATTCTGATTGGGTAAGTAAAAAGGGAAGGAGAGAGTGAGATACAGTTTAGAGACTAAATTAGAGACTAGGAATTACAAGATCTACAGGCAATCTCAGAAAATAAGACCAGGTGCCCACATCACATAAGTGGGCCCCAAAGGAGATCCTTGGGACTGACAAGTGCTATATTCCACCTCTAAGACCAACCCTCTCACCCTAATAACATTCCTCATCCTGAGGATGGAGATACCAGCAAACAACAGAAAACCTCACCTACTGGATGAGAAAGGAAGCAGAAAAAATACTGAACTGCAACAGAAACAATCCTTTAATTTTCCTTTGAGAATTTTTTTTTCTTTTCTCTCTCTTTTTTCCTGCCCTCACATCCCCAACATTTGTGAAACCAAGTACTTTTCATGAATTAGGCTACTGAGGACTAGGATGTCTGAATACTATATTACAGTTATATTGTACAATCTTTTGTCTTCTATTTCTACTTTTTTCCCTTAATTTTTATGTTTGCTTATTTGTTGTACTCTCTCAATTGTCTTCCCACTTACTTGTCTCCCCAAAAATCTCTTTTTCTCTTTTTTCTGCTAGTAGCCAACTTCTTTTGAGTCCTCTTTCACTCTTCCTAAGATCTAATAACTATATTTTCACCTCCTCCTAGCTCCTTAACATCTCATCCTACACCCCACCCCCAGTTCTCTTTTTGTCCTCCATTAGAAACTGTAGACCCTTTTGCAAAGCTACTATTTATATTGTAGGTAATAATTGAACTTAACATTTCTATCTATTGTGACAAAACTGTAAACATCTTAATAGGAGTTATTTGGCTTAAAGATATATTGTTTGTATTGGGATCTGTTAATATTGATCTCCCCCTTAAAGAAGAGGTATTGAAATCCTCCAGGGACACTATAAGCCTATAGAGTAAAAACTGTAACACTTTGAATATCCAGTGCTAGATAGAAGGGAAGACAAACAAACAGCATGGGGGAAAAAAAAAAAAAAAACAAGGGGAAAAAGTGCCCCGAACAAATCAAGATACTACATTATTAGAATCCATAGCCAGCACAGCAGAAGGAATGTCAGAGAAGGAGTTCAGGATGTACATAATTACAATGTTCTGTTAATTAAAGTTGATATAAGAAAGCAAACACAGGCAGTAAAAGATCATTTTGATAAAGAGCTACATAAGTAAATACAGGAAGCAAAAGATCATATCAATAAGAAGATAAAGATTCTGAAAACAACAAACAAACAAACAGAAATCATTGAAATGAAAGAAACAATAAGACAAATTAAAAACTAAATAGAAAATATCCCCAACAGATTAGATAACTTGGAAGACAGAACCTCAGACAATGAAGTCAAAATGTATAATCTTGAAGATGAAGCTGACCAACACAGTGAAGATGGTAAGAAACTGCGGGGTTTCTGTTCTTGCGACTAAAAGGCTCAGGGGTCACTCTAGTTAAACTGGGCTAACTGGGCTGCACAAAATAACCACACAAGAGACACAAAAAAACTTTTTCTTTGGGGTTGCTGTGATGGCTCCTCTGACCTTAAGGGTCCGCAGAAAGAGAGAGAGAGTGCGAGAGCATGCGCTGAGCCCCTTTTATTGAGGAGAAGCTATTCAAATGAGGCAAGGGGTTAGGTTTCAGGGGGCTGAGTCTATCTTCATGATGTCCACTGTCAGCAGGTTGATTGACACCTGGGTAGGCCACACCCAAGTCCATAGTAAGAGGAGGGGACACACACAAGGCACTTCCATGGAAGACTCTATCCTAAACAGGGCAAGGGGTTATATTACAAAGGAACAGGTGAGCATAGCTTCACCCATGGGGCTGTAGCAAGGCACACCCATTTCTGTGACTGAGCACCTCAGCACCCAGCTGGGGAGTGTAACTCAGTCACCCATAAGGGTGGCCTCCCACAAGAAACCATGAGCAAAATATCCAAGAATTATGGGAAAACATAAAAAGACCAAATTTAAGAAATTATTGGGATAGTAGAAGGCATAGAGTTATAAACCAAAGGAATGAACAATCTATTCAATGAAATAACATCAGAAAAATTTCCAAACCTGAAGTAAGAATTGGAAAATCAAACACAAGATGCTTACAAAACAACAAATGTACAAAATCACAACAGATTTACACCAAGGCACATTATAATGGAAATACCTAATATACAAAATAAGGAGAGACTTTTAAAATCCACAAGAGAAAAAAAATCAGTTTACATATAGGAAGAAACCAAATAGGATCTCTGCAGATTTCTCAATCCAGACCCTCAAAGCTGGAAGATCCTAGGATAATATATACCAAGCTCTGAAAGGAAATGGTTGCCAACCAACAATATTATATCCAGCAAAATTAAGCTTTAGATTTGATGACAAAGTAAAAACCTTCCATGATAAACAAAAGGTTAAAAAAAAAGTAACTAGAAAGCCTGCACCACAGAACATCTAGACAAAATATTCCATGAGGAATAAGTGAAAAATAACAATGAAAATCAGGAAAGGGAGCTAATACACTAAAGGGAAAAACGAATCAAAGGAGAAACCAAGTCATGTTAAAAATGAAAATAAATTAAAATGACTGGGAATACAAATCATGTCTAAATAATAACCTTAAATATTAATGGCCTAAACTCATCAATCAAAAGAGGAGACTGGCAGATTGAATTTAAAAAAAATAAAAAAAGACCCAACCATATGCTGCCTTCAAAAACTCATCTCCTAGGAAAAGACATCCACAGACTAAAGGTGAAAGGTTGGGGGAAAAAAAAAATACTCACAAGGACTGCATAAATAAGCAGGGGTTTCCATCCTCATATCAGATAAAGTGGATTTCAAACCAAAGTTAGGCAGAAGAGATGAGGAAGGAAATTTCATACTGCTTAAGGGAACCATACAATCATAAATTTATATGCCCAAAATAATGGAGCATCTACATTATCAAACTCTTCTCAATTTCAAGAGTCAAATAGACTACAACACAAGAATACTGGGTGATTTTAACATACTGCCTCTTTAACCAATGGGTAGATCTTCCAAACAAAAGCTAAACAAAGACAATATAGAACTCAATAATATAATCAATAATTTAGACTTAACAGACATATATAGAATATTTCATTCATCATAGAGTGAATATACTTTCTTCTCAGCAGCACATGGATCCTTCTCCAAAATAGACCATATGTTATGCTACAAAGCAGCTCTTAGCAAATCCAAAAAAGTATAGATGCTACCCTGCATTCTATCAGATCATAATAGAATGAAATTAGAAATCAATAATAAAATAAAAAATGTAAGTTACCCCAATAACTGGAGACTAAATAATGATATTGAATGAACAGTGGAATTAGAAGATATCAGAGAGGAGATTAAAAAATTCTTAGAGGTAAATGAGAACAGTGATATAACATTTCAAAATCTCTGGGACACTATGAAGGCAATACTAAGAGAAAAGTTTATTGCATGGAGTTCTTTCCGTAAAAGAACAAAAGTCAACAACTGAATGACCTAACCTTACTTCTCAAAGCCCTAGAAAAAGAATAAATCAATACCAAATGTAGTAGAAGACAGAAATAATTAAAATCAAAGTTGAAATCAATAAAATTGAAACAAAATAAACAATTTAAAAAAATTAACAAAATGAAAAGATGATTCTTTGAAAGAAAAAATAAAATTTATAAACTCTTAGTCACATTAGCAAACAGAAGGAGAAAGAAAACTCAAATAACTAAAAAGTAGGCCCAAATCTTCATCCTGTCAGATTAGGTCTCAACTTTCTTAATATGACTCCTTTGGTGCAAGAATTAAAATCAAGAATCAATAATTGGGAAAGATTCAAACTAAAAAGTTTCTTCTCAGCAAAGGAAACAATCTGTGAGGGCAATAGAGAGCCTACATCGTGGGAGCAAATCTTTACCCCTCACACATCAGATAGAGAACTAAGGTTTATAAAGGGTTTATAAAGAACTCAAAAAACTAAACACCAAAAAGACAAATAACCCAATCAATAAATGGGCCAAGGACCTGAAGAGACACTTCTCAGAAGATGATGTACAGTCAATCAACAAACACATAAAAAATGTTCATCATTATTAGCAATTAGAGAAATGCAAATCAAAACCACTCTAAATTTTATCTCACTCCAGTCAGAATGGCAGCTATTATGCATACAAACAACAATAAATGTTGGCGAGGATATCGGGAAAAACGTACACTCATATACTGCTGGTGGGACATCAAATATATGTAGCCAATATGGAAAGCAGTATGGATATTTCTTGGAAAATTGGGAATGGAACCAACATTTGGCCCAGCTATCCCTCTCCTTGGTCTATAACCAAAGGACTTAAAAACAGCATACTACAGGAACACAGACACATCAATGTTTATGACAGCACAATTCACAATAACTAAACTGTGGAACCAACTTAGATGTCCTTAAATAGAAGAATGGACAAAGAGACTGAGATATACATACACAATGGAATATATATTTTAAAATATCTTATTTTAGTTGTAGTTGGATACAATAACTTTATTTTATTTTTATGTGGTACTGAGAATCAAACCTAGCACCCCACACATGCTAGGCAAGTGCTCTACCACTGAGCCACAACTCCAGCCCCTACACAATGGAATATTACTCAACATTAAAAGAGAATAAAATTATGGCATTTGCAGGTAAATGGATGGAGTTGGAGCAGAATGTCATCCTAAGTGAAGTAAGCCAATCCCAATAAACCAAAGGTAGGATGTTTTCTCTGAGAAGTGGATGTTGATCCATAATGAGGGTGAGGGTGTGGGGAAGCATGGGAGGAATTGAGGAACTTTGGATAGGGCAAAGGAGAGGGAGGGTAAGGAAAGGGTGATCGGGGTAGGAAAGATAGTGTAATGAGATGGACCTTATTACCCTAGGTACATGTATCAAGACAGGAATAATGTGACTCTACTTTGTGTACAACCAGAGAAATGAAAAATTGTGCTCTATATGTGTACTGTAAATTGAATTGCATTGAATTAAATCTGCTGTCATGTAAAGAAATCAGAAAAATAAATAATTAATTAAAATAAAAAGAATAAAGGGCAAACCAATTTCCTCTTTGAACTTCTATACCTAAAATAACATAAACTGATTAAATATAAAATTATAATGTTGGATGAATTTCTTAGACATATTATTATCACTTTGAAAAGAAGCTTCCCTCCATTTTTTTTTTTCCTGGAAAATTCCTTATACCAGTTCCTTGTTTTTCACAGAAAATCCTTAGGATTCTCATGATGTTGGTTATGTTGTGCAACTCTTCTTCTAAGCATCAGGTCTAGTAGAATGATAGGGTGTCTTTCCCTAGCTCTTTTTTTCCAAGGTTTGCTAAACTAAGCTCTTTTCTCCAAGGCTCTGAACTAAGTTTTGTCATTGAAGATGTCTTTCCACCTATTTCACACTCAGTGGCATGGACATGAACAAAGGCCCTTTAAATGAGAATAAACAGAAGTTACTTATTTATAGTTTACTATAGTGAAGGACTCAGCCAACATAGCTTACCTTCAGCAGAGGAGCAAAGGCAGGAAACAGAGTGACAAAGCTTCATGGAAGAAAGAAGAGAAGGCCTAGAACTCAGAATTTAACATCCTTGGTCCAACTAATCATGTGCACAAATTGGAAAAGGGCAGCTAACTTCAGGTCACAACATTCAAAAGAATTCCGTTTCTTTCATAATCATCTTGCCTGGGGTTATGGAAGTCTCTAAGTTTAGCTCTTATTTCACTGAAGTTCAGTTTCAGTTTATATATGTTCAGTTGTAGTTGAAATTCAGAATTGAATTTTCTGGAAAACCCAGTTCACATAAGAGGTAAACAGTTGGAGGCAGCTATATTATCTGGAAATTTAGGAAAGGAGTAAAGGTAGGGTATCTGGAAAAAGGAATATGGAGGGAGAAATATAATGAAGTATAGATTATAGATTGGAAAAATATGGGGAAATGGGAAAGAACTACATAACCATGGAACTAAGAGATAGGGAGAAGGTAAATTTTTGATGCTTCATTTTGTCAAATTTATCATTAGCTTTGGGCAAAGAATCTTAGCAAAATAATTTGAGATTCAATTTTGTTTGGAGAATTCTGCTTACCAATCATAAAATATTGTCCATAATAAATGAGAAATCTTAATTACTTTTTAAAAAAGGGGCTTTCAAAAAAAGTTTTTTTTCAAGTCAAGCATTCCTTGGATTGGTTGTAGAAGATCCACATTGTTTTTGATAAAAGTTTCCATTTAGAGAAATAGGCACATGAATTAGGATTATGATTACAGTAAAAATAAGAATGGAGGAGATTTATACTCATGCCACTCTATGAAATAGGATAATATTTGGTTAAAAGTGATTCTGTACACCTTGTGACTCGCGCCTCCCATATGAAATTCCCTACTATCACTGATCTGGCCTTTACTGATCAGCTGGTGCTGTGTGGTTGCTAATGTTAAATATTCTAAAAGTTATAATTACAAATTTATATCTTATTTTATTTTTGTAAAAATAAAAAACCCATATTTTATGTCAATTTAATAATAATAAGTATCATTATTAATACCAAGTAGTACATATCAATAATCAATCCATCTTAAATATTTCAAGATTTCAAAACTGACATGATAACATATAGCTCCTAGAAAGTCTAAAAATGAGATTCTGAGGGTGGCATAAATGAAAGGTGCTGAACTTTGTATCTGCTATTTCTTCCAGACTTGGAGAAAATAAAATAAATGAAATAAAGAGCTTGAATATTTTATGCCGCAGTCCGGCTGCAGCAAAATAACCGGGGGGGTGACGAATAACTTGTGTACGTTGATGCAGCAGGAATGAGAGCCGTTTATTGTAGGATCTGAGCGATATTTATACATTTTACATAGCTTATCTAATTAGCATAAATTAGATACAGCAGTCAACCAATAAGGAATCTCCACACTTAATGGCTCCCTTTTGTTACTTCACAAACTATTCCCTCTGGCATTTTGCCAGGCGCCATCCAGACTTGTTTACAGACTTTAAAATTTCTCTGGCAAAATAACAGGTGCCAATCTGACTTGTTTATAGACCTTAATAATTTTATCAAGTTTAAAGTAAAACTTTATTAATATAAGAACTCAGTTTATATCTCCTAAGAAAATATTCAATGTTTCAAAAAAATACATGAAAAAAGTTTTTGTTCTAAAAATATCAACATTTACATAAAATCATCCATGTGATAACCCAGTGGTCCATAATAATGAATAATGAAGTTTGGTATATTGAAACGAGAAAATATGGAAATTTGGAAATCTGGTTATGACCATCCAGGGTTTTTTGTGGAGTTTCTGACTATGGAGACTCTAAGGACACTGTAACAGATCATGAAATCATTGCAGCATGGCCTCAGATGTATATGCTGAGTAAACATTGTCTTATTTCACAAAATATGACATATATAGCTGGTTTAGGATACTAGCTATATAAACTGAAGAAGCTGCAACAAAAAAGCCAGAAACATCAGTGGGTAGCTTCTCTTTTACTTATGTCAGTAATGAATTCTTGTTGGTTTAATAAGCTCCCATCATCAAGACCGCAGGCTAAACATGTTTCTAGGATTAGTTCTAGGGCCCATGATTTAAACACACCAAGGGTTTGAAAATAAAATCTGACACAGCATTTACACATTACCTAATTTAAATCTGCTGTAGTTTTTATTTTATTTTATCCAGATGAGAAATACACATTTTAATAGGCCAAGTGATTTTTAAAAACTCACAAAGGCATTAAAAGAACTTACTTTACTGGATTCCTGAACCATTCTATATTCAAGAGAATAACTCATTAGAAACATTTAATTAGGGCTGTGTTGTAACTCTACCACAGAGTGCAGTATAAGGCCTTAGGTTTAATCCCCAGCAACACACACACACACACACACACACACACACACATACACACACAATGAATTTGGGGGAAAAAAGGAATCATTTAAATAGCCATAATAGTGAATAGGAAGCAAATAATTTGGGGAAGAATCAAGAAATAAGCTTCCTTCCATCATATATAAGATTATGTGTATATATAATATATATACATACATACGTATATATATTCATACATACTTCTTCACATAGTAATTTATTCATTCATCTACGTATTCAAAAATCTCTGAGTTCCACCCATCATGCATAGTTGCTATGGATATAGACCTTAATATGGAGATTACCCATTGGGAGGAGCTCACCTTGTGTTCAAGGAGGTAAACACAGGAATTGATAATAATAATAACTACTATTATATTATAAAGATACACATCAGATATCATGGTTACACAAAGGGAAGTAGAAAAGGGTTCCACAGAGATGACAGCTGAGATGATATAAAGGTGTTTGCAAATCAGTGAAAGGATGGATAGTAAGGAGTTGAGCAGGGAAGGAAGGCCACTGCTGATAAGAGGATGCTCAGTGGACACAAACTTAAAGCTGAGAATCGGCTGAAGTTTCTGGGAAGAGCAGGTGATGCAGTCACACATATACTCAATAAATATTGTTGATTACTGGTTTCCAGGAACTCTTTTAGATGTCAGACTCTTAAGATTATAAGATTATGTTAGCATTTCTTCAGAAATTTACCATCTCTACCTTTTATAAGATTATCACAATTTGTAGCATTTCCCAGACGCTAAGGTATCTCTGCCAGCTTTCACTTATGATTTACAGCACAGGGTTGGAAACACATATCAACTCGCAAGATTTATAATAGCTGAGCTTGCATTTGATCCTGCTTAAAGCACTTTTCAAGTGAAAAATCAGGATATCTCCTAGTAATCCCCCATTTTAGACAGTTCATTCAGGGGAAATCCAAGAGATTTTTATAGCATCCAAAACCAACAACCATAAACTCCATCTTTGTATAGCTGGCTCTTGCTGTGGTAACAAATTGCCCATTTAGTGATATAAAACAAAACAAGTTTCTCATTTTTAATTCTGTGGGTCATACATTTAAAATACATTTCACTGAGCTTGAATAAAGTATTAGCAGGTCTGTGTTTTTTTTCTGAAGGATCTGAAAATGAAAAGAATCAGTTTTCTTAACTTGTTTAATAAGTTAATTTCTAAAGATAACTCAATTTCCTTGGTTCATAATCCTTTCCTTTAATCTCACCACCCTCCTCCTTCCATTATCTTATTTCCTTTCATTTCTCTGATTCTCCTACCTCCTTCATATAAATTCTTTTGAATACATTAACTATAATTTTACCTATAAAATTAGTTCAGAATAATTCTAATCTCATAATTTTTAACTTAATCATATCTGCAAAGGTTCTTTAACCATGTGCGATAACATATCCACAAAGTCTGAGAATTCAGATAAGGACATGGTGTGGCCATTATTTAGCTCATTATATAGTCTGCCAAACGGCTTGCAAAAATTCATATCCATCTCACAGACAAAATAAATTTATGACATTCCAAACGTCTCAGCTTATTATAGCATCAACTCTATGTCCAAAATCTCATCTTAATTTCAGTTGAAAAGCCTCAAATCTCATCACCTAAATAAAATGAATCAGATATAGAAGTTACTCTGGATGAATCTTCCTGAGGCAAAATTCCTCTTCATCATCAGACCTATGAAAATAAGTTATATCCAAAACACAAATCAGTAGCTAGTATAGGATACCATATATAGATATTCTCATTTGAAAAGGAGAAATTGGAAGGGGAAACAGAGTTCTCAGCAATCTTTAAGACCTAACAGGGAAAACTTTATAAGATTTTAAAACCTGGAACAACACTCTGTGACTCAAAGCTCTTCTTCTGGGCCCAAGGAGATTCCTGCAGGGACCCTGGCGTTGTCCTCTAGGAAAAGACTTATTTTGTTAGCAAGGCATGAAGGGCAGTGCATGATTGTGGCTGAGTAGTTTCATCAGCCTGTATCCCGGCCTATGGGAAGCAGCCTTTTCTCATTTCATCCTTTCTCTGATCCTTTCAGTGCAAGCTGTCTGTTTCTGCTGTTACAGCATTATCAAACCATTCTGGGTCTTCTGCATATATTATAGAAATTTATTCCATTAGTCAAGAGGCTCCTCCACAGATATTTCTAAATACGATGGGCACAATATGTTTTCGTGCCTTTTCCACTTTCTAAAGTTTGAGTTTATTCCTTGTTGTGTGGCCAATTTATCTTCAAAGTCAAGGATGGATGGCTAAAACTTTATCATACTTTTTTTGCCATTGACTCCATCATCACAACTCCCATGACTCTGACTCTCCTGACTTCATCTTCCACTTTTAAAGACACTTATGATTACACGGGGCTCACCCAGATAATCCTGCTTCATATCCATCATTTAAGATCAGTTGACTGACAACTTTAATTTCATCTGCATCCTTAATCCATATTGATAGGTGACATAGTATATTTTATTTCTATTTGGCACATTGTTTATCAGTTTAAAGCTCTAGACAAGTATTGAATTACAATGGAATTCCTGTATTGGGAAGATCTGTTGCTGATAAATTTTGCACATAATAAATACATATGTGCACACACTGAGTGATATATAAATATATAAAAATAATATCAGCTTTGTGAAAATTGTAAATGAACATACTGCAACATAATACAGTATTATCTCAACACAAAACACTATAGCCTGTGCTTTGTGTTTATTCAAGAAAGTAAATCCTTCCTATTGGGATTCTCATTCGCTGCTGGTGGAAGTACACACCAGTGTAGTCATTACTGAGGCTAAATTGTTGGTGCCTGAACAAATTTAGTGTAAGTAGAGTCTATGGAAATAGAAGTTTTGCTCCAAGGACATAAACCAAATAAGTTATCACTTTAATTTACAAATGCCTTGTGCAAAGGATATTTCTTCCAGTTCTATTTATGTGGCTAGGAGCTGGAAGCAACCTGTGTTGTTAGTGTTAGAATGGATAGATAAAAATATGATAAACAAAAATGCTTATTAGAAACAACTACAAAGAATTTAAAAATAATGATCTCTTAGGTGTAAATAAAATGGGGGAGTCAAAAATACTGACATTGTTATAAAGTTTAATTACGTAAATATAAATATATATTCAAAACAATGCAACAACGCATATAAAAGATCCACATCAAATACATTAACATGATTGTTTATTAAACAAGGTGTATGTCTCGGCATCTGAGACACCCAAATACTGAAAATTCAAGAGTGATGGGAATAAAGGGAAATGAGAAAAGAGTAAGAAGATCAGTAAAGAATTCTTAAGCAGGGAGATTTGAGAATTGTGAAAAGAATTTCAGGTGAATTAAAATGGATTAGCAAAAACTGATATGAAGAAGAAACTGCAAACATTTTTTTTTTTTGTAAAGGAACAGGCAAATATTTTAGGCTTTGTGGGTTTTGTTTTTTATTAAAAATTCTATGTTGTATGAAAGCATATCTATAAAGCATGTGACTGTGATTCTAAAAAACTGTATTTACAGAGAATATTTGAATTTCACATAAATTTCATGTTATAAAACTTTTTTTATACTTAAAAAAAGATCTAATTCCATTTCTCCTACGAAAAAAAAGAAGTTGGGCCATATGCACACTGTTTGCTATAATTTTCCAATCTCTGAATAGGAAGAAAAAGTGCTAGGCATCCATCAGTTTGTCTAGAATATCAGCTTCTTTTTGGATAAAAATATTTACTTAGTAATTATGATAGTATTGTTGCAGAAACCTTAATAACTTTAATTGAAAATTATTCTTGGAGATTATTAGGCTTAATACAATAAAAATATTTGGTAATATATGCAAATTAATACATTGTAATTTCTCCTACTCTTTTTCTATATTATTTGTAAAAATTAAACATGGGATACTTTTTTGATAAATAGGCTCCAGGATACAGAAATCTTTTGTTGTTTTCAACTGTGTTTGCGTATCACAGTTTTTGTTTACATTTTTTTCCAGGAACTGGGCCATGGGAGCATATTATAAATATTATAAAAAACAACAACAATAATTTAGACCAAAACTTTGTTTTTATGTCCAGTATGCATGCTGTTCAGAACCACTTTGTCTAATTCCCAACCTTCCAAGTAGAAAAATGTATCCATAGATGGTAATTGAGTAGACTGAAAGTAAGTATATGTCATGTTCCAACAAATTAGTACACTTTAACATTCCCTCAAATAAGTGATGGAAAATGTTACCCATAATCTTGTGTGTACGGAGATAGATGTAGATATATTCAACTTTAATGCAAAATACTTTTTTGAAGTTGAAGAAAACTAGGTCATTATCAAGTTTGTTCAGATGCCAGTTTACTTTATAATTCTATAGAAGCTCTACTTTTGCTCATTACAGACTCCAACAAACTCAACTAGTTGCTTATGCATGAGGTTGAATATTCACATACTCACCATGTTGTGAAGTCGACAACTTTAAGAGTTCAGGATGGACTAGGTGTTTGTGACTTAGGAATCTCGAGTTCATAGAAAGCTATTACTTCTACAATCACATTGAGAAACAGTAGTGTGTTTGTAAACACACACACACACACACACACACACACACATAGATATATGTAAACACACACATATATAAACATATATACAACTGTGTATATATTAGTAGATATCAATTGAAGAATATGTTATACAAAATTTGGGGTTGTATTTCTTTGAAAGTTCATGGATATTTCAGAGACTTCTGAAATCCCTGAAATCATCTTAAAAATCGAGAGACCACAGTATGTCTTAAATTCTAAAATGTGCAAGAATAATGACTGACCTTTTCCTCATCTACTTCAAAAACAATCCCCCCAAACCACATACACACACCAAAAAAAAAAAAAAAATAGGAAGGATGAAAATGGGATTATAATCTTCAATTTGAGATACTCTTAGAGATACTTTTAATTCTCTAAAATCCAAATATGAGCTAAGCTAGATCATGAGAAAGCTACACCAGAAAACTACACCCACCACTTAATTCTGGCTCCACATATAATTTCTTTTTTTAAAACTTTTATTATTATTTTTTTAAATACATGACAACAGTGGAATGCATTACAATTCTTATTATACATATAGAGCACAATTTTTTGTATCTCTGTATATAAAGTATGTTCACATCAATTTATGCCATTCTACATGTACTTTTGCATTACAATTCTTAATACTCATATATACCACATTTTTTCATCTCTGTTTGCATATAAGGTATGTCGACACCCAATTCAAGTCTTCATACATGTACTTTGTATAATGACCATCACATTCCACCATCCCTGCTAATCCCCTTCCCTTCTCTTTCCCTCCCACCCCTCTTCCCTATCTAGAATTAATCTAATCTTCCAATGCTCTCCCTCCCTACCCCACTATGAGTGAACCTCCTTATATCAGAGAAAACATTCAACATTTGTTTTTTGGGGATTGGCTGACTTCACTTAGCATTATCTTTTTCAACACCATCCATTTCTTAAACTAAAACTAAATTACTTTAGCAACTCTATGAATATTTTTGCCTTGTTTACCTAGGATGATTTTCATGAATAAAATTTCATGCACTCTTATTAGAATTGTTGTGGCAATTTTTTCTTTGTTCTGAATTTCAAGAATTGTGCTATTTCCTGTTCATCCTAAGAATCTGTCTTTTTTTTTTTTTCCTTGAAGGATATTGTAAATGTTGATTTCAACATCCAGGGAGTACTCTCTCTGAACAGAGCTCATCCCTGGAAAGAAGAATGGACTAAGGTCATACTTATCACATGAAGAAGACAGATGATGGTGGATAATCTAGGTACTCAATTCTCAATTCTGAAGTTCCTTTTATTCTTAACTGTGTGACCAGGTACTCTCTTCTGAATGAAATAATTGCTTCCAGGGCTCAAATATACCTAATTTTACTTATAGTAGTAAGTATCCCCATACTTAACATCCAAAATATGGTGACACTAAATACAAATTCATTAAATAGCAAGCTGTACTAAGAGAAGAAAAAATAAAATACAATTTTAAAGTCTGTTAATTTTTGCTTCCTTCTATACCCTTTAGACTTTAGTTTTTTGAAAACATTATTTCTTCATTTAAAAAAATTTTATAGGGTCTAAATAACTAACGGGTAAATATTTTTTTAAGTTCAGTCTTTGATTAATAAATGACTTTATTGATCACATACTACATGCAATATTGACTGACTTATTTATTTTACTAAAATATCTGATTCTGCCCATTGTTCAGTGCACATGCCTGTAATCTGAGCAACTTGGGAGGCTAAGGTAGGAGAATTTCAAGTTCAAGGCTATTGTAGACAATTTAGCGAGACCTTGACAAAAATAAAAATAAAAATATATGATTATAAAAATCACTTAATTAAAAAAGTAAGCACAAATGGAAAATAGAAAGCAATAAATAAATAAAAAGTTCTGGGAATTTAGCTTAGTGGTAGAGGGCCTCTGGATTCAAACTCTAAAACCACTAAAATAAGATAAAATAAAATAAAATAAAAAGTCCAATTTCACTGTCTTTCTAACACATCTGAACAATGCTACAAACCCTAGAAAGCAGGATCAACATAATGCTGCAAGAATATAATTGATTACGTCCATATTCCATTTGCCTATGATCATATTTGAAAAGAAGATTCATTCAATGAATCTCTTAGATGCTTTCTTTCCAAGAATTACACTGTTGTTGGAGACAAAATTTTGCTAAGTGCAAAATAAATGTAGTTTGTTTTTTTTTTTTCTTTTTTGGATAAAGTGCTGTTAGCTCTAGGAAGGATCACCATCTGTGTAAACACAGCTGGACCACTGAAAAAACAATTAGTGAGAGTGTGTCATGAAGACAAATTTGACCTGAAGAAAAAAAAATCTCCTCAGCTTTTGAAATTTGAAATGTGCTTTATATCTAATAATCAAAATGCCTTTAGGGGATTTTCTTTAATTTTTCTAAGAAACACAGCTTCCTTTGTTGGTAGGAATTGGTAAATATGCATTTGAGGAAGATTTTTAAAGTCTCAGACTACCTTCTGGGGTGATTATTAAAATGTGGAGTGTTTTTTTAGATTGCCTACTCTGAAATATTTTCAAGGCATCAGGTTCAGTAATTTGCACAACATTATTTCATTTACTCCTCAAAACACAAGATGGACTTTTCTTTCAGGCTTCCAATATTAATAGACATTACTTTTTAGAGAAGTTGAGGTTACAGAAAAATTACCCAGTAAGTAAAGAGGATTTCCATTTAAATCCTCTCTATTCAGCACACTCACACATTTGTTAAAATGAAATTAATTACATCTAGTACATTATTATTTACTAAAGTCTGTAGTTTACATTAAGTTTCACATTTCACATTGTACATTCTATGTGCTTTGACAAATGCATAATGTCCTGTATCCACCATTCCAACGACATTCCCTACATGCTACCTCTTCTTCCCTCTACCCTTCACACCAACCCTTAGAATTCTCAGTTCTTTCCACTTACTGTAAGTTTTATATTTCCCAGAATGTCATCTAATTGAAATTGCATACTCTGCTGTCCTTTTATATTGGTTTCTTTCACTTATCATTTCTCTAACTTAGGATTCCTCTAGTACTGAGTATGGTGGCACATATCTATAATCCCAGCAATTGGGAGGTTGAGGCAGAAGAATTGTAAGTTTGAAGTCAGTCTTAGCAATTTAGTAAGGCCCTGTCTCATAATAAATTTAAAAAAATAAGGATCTCTCTATGTCTTTCAGTGGCTTAAGGATTCACTTCCTTTCAGAGCTGAGTAATATTTCATTGGCTGTACCATAGTCTTGCCAGCCACCCAGGCAGATGAGATGAATTGTGTTTAAAAGAGCTGCATGCAACATTAAGCTAAGAAAATGGCAAAAAAAAGCACAGGGCACAGAAGTAATCTGCATACTGAGGGTAAGACAGCTCTTTGACTTCAAGGGCCACCTCCCACACTAGAAAAGGAGTGCTGGAATGAGAGCTTGCACATAGAATCTCTTCATTTTTATTTTTATTTCTATTTTTTTTAAGAGAGAGAGAGAGAGAGAGAGAGAGAGAGAGAGAGAGAATTTTTTAATATTTATTTTTCAGTTTTCGGTGGACACAACATCTTTATTTTATTTTATGTGGTGCTGAGGATTGAACCCAGCGCCCCATGCATGCCAGGCGAGCGCGTTACCACTTGAACCACATCCCCAGCCCGATTTCTATTTTTTAATGTATTTTTTAAAATTTATATATGACAACAGAATGCATTACAATTTTTATTACATATATATACAAGTTTTCATATCTCTGGTTGTATACATAGTAAATTCACACCAATTCCTGTCTTCATACCTGTACTTTGGATAGTAATGATTATCACATTCCATCATCATTAATTACCTCATGCACCCTCCTTTCCCCTCCAGTCCCTTTGACCTATCTAGAGTTAGTCTATTACTTCCATGCTTCTGCTCCCTATCCTACTATGAATCAGCCTCCTTATATCAAAGAAAACATTTGGCATTTGTTTTTTGGGGGATTGGCTAACTTCACTTAGCATTATCTTCTCTAACTCCATCCATTTACCTGCAAATGCCATGATTTTTTCTTTTTTATTGCTGAGTAATATTCCATTGTGTATATATGCCACTTTTTTTTTTATCCATTCATCTACTGAAGGGCATCTAGGTGGGTTCCACAATTTAGTTATTGTGAATTGTTCTGCTATAAACATTGATGTGGCTGTGTCCCTATAATATGCTGTTTTTAAGTCCTTTGTGTATAGACTGAGAAGGGGAACAGCTGGGTCAAATGGTGGTTCCATTCCCAATTTTCTAAGAAATCTCCATACTGCTTTCCATATTGGCTGCATGGATTTGCAGTCCCAGCAGAAGTGTATGAGTGTACCTTTTTCCCCACATGGTAGCCAACACTTATTATTGTTTGTATGCATAATAGCTGCCATTCTGACTGGATTGAGATGAAACCTTAGAGTGGTTTTAATTTGCATTTCTGTAATTGAAAGTGATGATGAACATTTTTTTTCATATATTTGTTGATTGATTGTACATTATCTTCTGAGAAGTGTCTCTTCAGGTCCTTGACCCATTTATTGATTGGGTTATTTGTTTTTTTGGTGTTAGTTTTTTGAGTTCTTTATATACCCTAGAGATTAGTGCTCTATCTAATGTCTGAGGGATAAAGATTTGCTCCCAAGATGTAGGCTCTCTATTTACCTCACAGATTGTTTCTTTTGCTGAGAAGAAGCTTTTTAGTTTGAGTCCATCCCATTTATTGATTCTTGATTTTAATTCTTGTGCCACAGGAATCTTATTAAGAAAGTTGGAGCCTAATCCCACATGATGGAGATTAGGGCCTACTTTTTCTTCTATTAGACACAGGGTCTCTTGTTGTATTCCTAAGTCCTTGATCCATTTTGAGTTGAGTTTTGTGCATGGTGAGAGATAGAGGTTTACAGAACCCTAAAGAAAGAAATCAAAGAAGACCTTAGAAGATGGAAAGATCTACCTTGCTCTTTGATAGGTAGAATTAATATTATCAAAATGACCATCCTACCAAAATCACTATACAGATTTAATGCAATTCTGATCAAAATTCCAGTGACATGCCTCATAGAAATAGAAAAAGCAATCATAAAATCAGAAAAATTTATCTGGAAAAATAAGAGACCCAGAATAGCTAAAACAATCCTTATCAGAAAGAGCGAAGCAGGTGGCATCACTATACCAGACCTTAAGCTATACTATAGAGCAATGGTAACAAAAACAGCATGGTATTGGCACCCAAACAGACTGGTAGACCAATGGTACAGAATAGAGGACACAGAGAGAGACTAAACCAAAAAACTACAATTATGTACAAAGGTGCCAAGAACATGCACTGGAGAAAAAATATGTGTGAAAAAAAATGGTGCTAGTAAAACTGGATATCCTTGTGCAACAAAATAAAGTTAAACCCCTATCTCTCACCATACACAAAGAATTTCTATTTTTATAAGGGGACTAACAAAGAAGTTTGGATAGAATGTTCTTTGTCGGGGTTTTTAGTCCTCGTTCACTCCCATCCTGCAAGAGAGATAGGGAGAACACACCCCGGCCAGGACGAGCCAAGAAAGGCAAGGGCCGACTGACCACCCACACCCAGCCCTCCCTCGCTGGAGGACAATCAGAGGCGCCAGGGAGACCAGTCAAAGCAGGATCTCAGTTTATTGAGAAAACACACACAGCTAGTATAAGGCACAGGAGCCAATCAGGATAAAGGTCAGCAGGGTGAGGAGAGTTCACTTGTACACCCATTCTCCAGGCAGTAAGGGGAGACAGGAGCTGTCCATGAGGGTGGAAGGATTCTGAGCCTATCCTAGAGGTGGTCTGATTTTTTGTCAAAACCCACAGTAACGCCTTCTGGCTGATTGCCAGGCGCCATCTTAGCCATGTGCAGCCCCAAGACCAGGAAGAGAGCATCAGTCTGCAAGTTAGGTTTCCTTTTCTCCATCATAGGTTTCTATTTCTCTGATGTGACATGCCCTACTGTTCTTCACCAAATAAGGAAGGGGATAAGGTTTCAAAGGTGGAGTCTTGCTTCCTCATGTCTTGTGGTCAACAGATTGATTGACATCTTGGCAAGTCACACCCATCTCAGGTGCTGTGTGGGATCTTAGGAAGAGCTTTAGGGGGAGGCACATCTGCATCATGCAATTTCTCCCTGACAGGAAGCCTGCAATGCCAGGCATATCCCCTCATATGGCTATGATGTGTAATAAGTCACACACACACTCCATGGACGGCTTGTGACACTACAGTGTGCTTATCTTTTAACTTATTAAAATATGTCTTAATTACTTCTAATATGTGGCAATTATGAGTAAAGCTGTTACAAACATTCATGGTATGAACCTAAGTTTTCAAATAACTTGGGTAAATACCTAAAATGTGATTGCCAGATTTTATGGTAAGCTTATGTTTAGCTTTATAAAAAATTATCAACTTCTCTTCCAAAGTAGGGGTAGCCCTTTGCATTTTTACCAGCAATAAATAGGAATTTCTGTTTTTCCACATCTTTGTAAGGATTGGTGTTGTCAGGTTTTGGATTTTAGCCGTGGAAATAGGTATGCAGTGATGTCACCTTATTGCTCAAGTAGATAAACCGGTGAGGGAGCTGAAATAAGAACTTTGGAGCCAGTGTTGCTGGTACAGTAGTTTGTCCTGATACTTCCTAGCTGTGTGCTCTTAAGCAAGTTATTAAAAATCATTGTGACTTAGTTTCTTCATTTGTAAGTAGGGATTAGTGATATTAACTATTTCATAGGGTTACTGCATGAAAGAATAAATTAGTTTGTTTAAGATTCCTTAAAGCCAGGCATAATGGCACATGACTATAATCCCAGTGGCTTGAGAGGCTGAGGCAGGATGATCATGAGTTCAAAATCAGCCTCAGCAATTTAGGAAGGCCCTAACCATCTTAATGACACCCTGTCTCTAAATAAAATACAAACAAAAGGGCTGTGGATGTGGTTCAGTGGTTAAGCACTTCTAGGTTCAATCCCTGGTACCAGGAAAAAAAATTAAAAAAAGATTTCTTGAACTGTGTGTTGTGTCAGATGTATCCACAAATATTAGCTCTTATAACTGGCATGGTGTGGCTGACTTTTAAATGAAAACAAAACATCCAAATATATTGATTTCAAAAGGAGTGCAACCAAGGTTTAAGTCCAGGTTTGTTTCTGAAGTTATGTTCTTCCAGTATTCCATAAAACTTTTTAAGTTGAGAAAGACAGTGCTCCCATTCACCAAGCTTCATGGCCTATCCAGTCAAGTGTGAAACAATTAAGTTATAGTTATGCATTTTCCAGAGCTCAAGTTCCTAAATGAATGAAAGCTGACAGAGTGTATCTTTGGGGCCATCTATTTCTCTTTCCTTCCTATTCTGTGTCCCTCATATGTCCGAAATTCCATTTCTCATCGCTCTCATCCTCCCTCTTCTGGTTAAGTGGAAAGTTCTATTGGCACCTACTGTTCCATCTAATGCTACAACATGTACCTATTAAAATATCACTGAAGATCCTATATTCAATGTCTTGTATTATTAATGTTATTCTTCTGATTTAATTCTAAGAAGACTCATAAAATAATGCCACCCCTTTGCGTATCTTTCAAGCTCATTGATTCCAGGGTAGTGTCAATAGGTTTAAAGGAATACATTTGTGTTGTATGCAGAAGACAGGCCTGAAAGTCTCAGTCAAAATCTCATTTCACTTTTAATCACACTGCACCTGTCACATCCCTCAGCATACATGGCACTTGAAACCTATGTTTGAATGAATGAATGAATAAATGAATGGCCTGTGGTCCAGGGCTGAGAACTCGAGAGCAATGTGTCAAATCAATCACATACACATATGTATACACACACACACAAAATGCTACAGTAAATGTAAAATGCTACAGTAAAGAAACCAAATAAATAATTTCTATATTATCACACACACATACACACACAAAAAAAAATGAAATGAAATTAAAAAAAACAAAAACATAGAGGACTTTTCTTCCTGAACGGGAATATAGCATAAAGAACCATTGGGTTGCTAGGATGCTAGGAGCTGGGTGGCATGGGCAGTTTCTCTTAAACCTGGGCAGAATTATGCAGAGCTTCTAGTGTGACAGCATAGGCTGTTTATCCTATCACATTATCAGTGCTGAAACCATTTTTTTTATATTCTCAAAGTTTACTATTTTTATAGAATATTGATATTGCTTAAATATACTTCTATTTGTAAGTTATTATGCAGTTTCTTAATACAGCAAACATTAATTTGGAATAAATTAGACATCAGTTACCTATGGTATGGGGCTCTGAGCCCATCAAAGACATAATTTTGTTGTTTCTGCTGCTGATATTCTTTGAGATGAAAATCTCAAAGAATATATATATATTTATATTCTTTATAAAATATATATATTATAAAGAATATAAATATATTCTTTATAAAATATATATAAATATAAAATATATATTTATATAAATATATATTTAAATTCTTTATAAAATATAAATCTCAAAGAATGCAAAACAATTACCTGATTTATTTTAATTAGAAGTTTCTAAGTTCACTTTCAGCTTTGGTGATTTGGAGTCATTGCATTATCAAATTATTTCAAAGTGTGATGAGATAATGTATACATATAAATAGCTTGCTTACAAGCTGTTTGTGTCTAAAAAGACACAATATCCTATGTTCTGTAGTATTTACATTTTTGTGTGTTTGCACTGACATGTGATTTCTTTATTTTTCTGTCCTTATTCTCAACTTGTGCTTTTTATTGCTACTACTATCTTGTTCATGATGATCCCCTTTAACTTATCTTTAATTATTTCAATATGTTTAGGTTTCAGAAGAAAATGTAAAAATACTACAGTAAAGAAACCAAATAAATAATTTCTATACTATCATATTCTATCCTATTTAAGCATGTAATTAGTTTTCTCAGGAGAATGTTTTTGAATGTAAAGTTTAAAGTCTTGGTCATTATAAGAGATTAATCCTTTAGAAAATGCTTTTAGCATTTGTTACAGAAGGTGTTTGTTTGAAATACAGCCTCATCACACATGGGTTTTGGTACAGTCATCATGGAATTTGCTAAATAGGAGCTGATGTTATTATTCCTGTGATTAAATTTGCCATAACTTGCTTCTGTGGAGAAAAAAGAAACATGCAATGGGACAGATGTTAAAAATCTAACAGCTTCATAGCATTGTTGTGGCTTTCAAGGAAGACAATGTATGTGAGAGTTCTTTTTATACTGTCTTAAACTACACAAATGTTAAGTTTCTCTCTTTTACCCTTTCAAGTATTTGGCCCTCTTCCAAAGCTTTAAACTTTCCTTCTTAATATTGCATTACTCAATTTAATATTAAACAGTGGTCAGAACTACAGGTTTAATTAGTACAAATAATTTGCTCTCAACTGTTGTTGTTTACCAAATATGCATTTTTTTTGGACTCTTTGGCATCCCAGAAAAAGATACCACCCACCCTCTTTCCTTCTTATTTCATCCTCCTTGATTAGAGATAAATGGAGCCATGGATGTTGGATTCTGTCCAAAACTGTGGCCTGCTAAGTGCCCCATTCTGCTGAATTAAACATATCAAATTAGAGTGGTGCAGGTGTTTAGGAAGGAATAAAGAGTGCATATTCCACCTTGGCTAATATATTTTTTCCAGTTGGCCCTGGGCCATCACACCACTTGTTATTCCTGTGGCATTTGCTATAAGTATCTCTTGCTGGTCACTGAGTTCTATAGGCTTCGGCTCCTTTAATCATGCCTTTTCTATGGTTTCTACTCCTCTGAAGGCCATGACACAAAAGTGACTTTTTGAGAATTAGTATATACATGAACACAAACTCATCAGTCACTAAGTCTCTAAGTCTCTTTCTTTTGTCTATTTGGAGTTTTACCCTATTCTAAGCACTCGACAAGTTGATAGAATAAGTGCAGGCTCAGTGGCATATCTGGAAGAAAGATGTAGATGTGTGTATATATATATATATATATATATATATATATATATATATAGAGAGAGAGAGAGAGAGAGAGAGAGAGAGAGAAGTGCACAATGATGTGATATAGACAAAAGACCTTGACAATGTAATCCAATCTGAGCAGAATTAATGTTCTAGTGGAAGTAGTAGTATCTGAGGAGACATTAGATATGCAGACAAGCATAAAGATAGAACAATACCAGGAAAGGCCTCTCTTTCCAATATTCAAAGTCACTTTATAACACCTCATTTCTTGTCTGACATCTTTAGGCGTGTTCTCCCTAATTCTCTTTAGCAAATTTTCCTACTTGTCTAAATTGTCACACGATGGCTGCCTTCACATACAACAGTTTCTCCACATCACAATTGTTTATGAAGTTTGGGCTTTTTGAATAGATGGATAGTCAGTGGCTCACCTATTTTTTCCTGGGATGTTAGAAGCCTTCCCATCATTACAGAAGCTGAAATTTCATTCTGTGGAAAGGCCCCTTAGCATGATCCACTTGAAAATATTTTATCCCTTGTCCTAGAAGTTCCAGATCTTCTTGCAAATGTCCCAGTCAAATATTTTCTGTTGGACATTAAACATTTGTTGCTTATTCTTCTCTAATAGCCTGAAGGATTTAAGCCTTTCTTTCACTTAACTTGACATTGTTTCATGTCCGTCAAAGAGCTGTGTCCTAAGTTTCTTTTCACTACTCAGATTTCTACTACACATAACAGTTAAGTGCTGGTCCTCCATCCTGAGTGTGTCCCAGAAACTCTGCTTTGTTGCATACAGAGTGTTCTCTTTCTATGGCTTTCAGTATTGATCATTTCCTCCCCGCTTATACTGTAGTACAGTATATCAACTATTTGAGTTTTACATGGGAATATAACAGAATTTCACCTGGGGTTGTAGACATGGAGCTAAATTAAATAACTTTAGAGACAGTTAAATCAATTTCATAATTGAAAGACATTCCTCAACACTATTGAATGTCAGAGAGTGCAAACTCTAAGAAGACATTATGTACAGTCCCTATAACAGTGAATTATCAATATGATAGTCAGTTAATATTAATTGAATTAATGAATAAAGTTCAAGCCAACCAATCAATTAGTTATTTATCCAAGTAGGCTAAGCATAGATGGAAAGACTAATTAACCACAAACAGATTAAAAGGTAAAAGGTAAAATTATAAGAAAATAAATAATCTTTAAAAAGTGGATAGAAAGCAATTTCTGGAAAAATTCTTCAAGTCTCAGAGCTCAGCTAAATATATAATTTATAGGCTTTTCATGAGGTTAAAGGGAGGACTTTAATAGATTTGCTGACCTAGTAAGGGAACTATCTTAAGATCAAAATTATATTTATTTTTTAAAATGCTGCCCATATGAAATTGTGTAGGTTACTGTACTTTCCTCTCAAATAAATGTAATCTCTTCTTCTTTCAAGTTGTGTTCCTCTTCCCACCCTCCCCCCCCCACCCCAAAGATGGACACTACTCTCTTATCTTGCCTCTCAATGTATAAAGTCTTTGAGGGTAGACTTTCTGGCTGGTTGATCTTTGTTTCTGTTTTGTTTTATTTTTAACAATTTTAAAAATTTGTTCTAATCAGTTATACATGACAATCAAATGCTCTTTGATTCAATATATACAAATGAAGCACACATTTTCATTTCTCTGGTTGTACATGAAGTAGGGTCACGCATTTGTGCCATCATACATGTACCTAGGGTAATGATGTTTATCTCATTCCACCGTCTTTCCTATCCCCATACTGCATCCCCATCTCTTCATCTTTTTTTTTTTTTTGCCTGTTTGCTTCTTTTTTTCTTCTGTAATGAATGGCTCAATGCATTCTCAACAATATAAACTTGGTGAAGAGCTGCTGAGACTGAGGGATCGAGAAGGTTATAACTCTGAAGAGTGAAGCCAGCACTCTCAGAGTGATTAGGGATGCGTCATTGCAGACAGCTTCCTCAGGAGGCCTGCATCTGACCGCTGACTAATTTCCAGGTATGCCAGTCTCCTTCCTAACAACATCTTTAACCTTAGAGGGACATGCTATCTTTGATTAGTTTTTTTTTTTTTTTTGGATGGGTTATCTTTATGTTTATTATTGCCATTTTCAATTTCTTTCAATAGTGTTTTTTTATTTGTTCTAATTAGTTATACATGTGGATTAGTTTTTAAGGAAAGAATGAATAAAAAGCATGTTATAAGTGCCACATCATTTCCTTGAAAAAAAAACAGCATAACTAATGGAACTTTATTAACAATTTAGTACTTTTTAAAACATCAACTGAACAAAACATTCCAGATGTTCCCTCTCTGTGGTAAGTATGGCTGTTGTGATATTTTACTAAAGAAAACACAGTTTGTTTTTTTTAAGTAGACCTCTTTGAGAAATGCAATTTCTTTAATTTAGGTGCTAAAAATGAAAAATACTCAAAGTTCCAATCTGTTCAAAGATTTTAAGGTTTTAATATACTAAGCATCTAAGGGAACAAAACACAATTATTTGAGGGCTTCCAACTCAGAAAAGACCACCTGAATAATTGAACAAAATACAAATAACTACTTTAACAAGTATTTGGTTATTATACACCTTATGGAATCATCATTACAAATTGAAGTCTGAAGGTCACGGATGAATTTGAGCATCCAGTGAATATTTCTGTCTATACTTATGAAGAGTTTATCTGTACGTCCCAAAGAAAGAGAGAGTATCACAGTGAGTGGTAGGTTATACTGCCTGGGTTCTGATCTGGGCTGCAGTATTTAGCCTCTTTGGCTTGTGTTTTCTTTCTGTAAAATGAGGATCATGATAATTTATAAAAGTAAAAATGCCATTGATGAGAAAATAAAACATTCATTCATGCCACTTACAAAAGGAAACTAAATAATGCTAATTAACTTATAACTCATTGTTTATTGTAAACAAATAATGCAAGAAAAGCCCCCAATTTAAGGAAATAGCAGTTCTCCAATTTGTGCTGCTTTCTTTTCACTTAGTCTTGTATTGGCTGCAAAATCATTGTGATTGTTTGTCTTCAACATTGGTGTCTTGTTTCAATTTTCTGATTTTCAAATTTTTAGTTCAGTATTTTTTCCCTTTGGATTTGTAATTTCTAATTATGACTTCGATTATGGGAATCAAAGAGAAGTTGTGATTCATGAGAAAGAGAACATTTTATTTCCCATATATTAAATATATTATAAATTTTATTTTGAATAATAAGATAAAAGAATGAGAGAGAAAACTAAATTTCCTTCTAATCGTTTTGACCAAATAGTTCAAATTAAACAGTAAATTATTTTGTGGTTATATTTAGACATATCTTAAATGACAAAGTAGGGGCTAAATATCACTAATCTATTTGGAAAAGAGCATGAATTACTTGAAAGATTACTTCAGAACTAAACCTAACAATATATTGAAATGAATATATACCACCCTCTTACAATCTAGTAGTAATTTCCAAGAATAAATAAAGCACTTTACACTAATATTTTAATTCAGTTGTCATATTTTTAAATCTCAACAGCTGAACACCGTATTTCCCTTTTTAATTTCCATTAGACTTTCCTTTGCAGAGCTTATCCAAAACAAAATGCAAATTTAAATTAAAGACTATTTGCCTGCAATTTTGCAAAAGACAAATTGAGTGAGTGATTTGTCTGGCTTCTAACTTCTATCACTCTGTTTGGCTCATTGCCAATGTAACAAGGTAATCTATTTTGAAAAATCAGAACAAATGGATCAAAAATGAATCCCTACATTCAGAACACTAGAAATTTATATTTTGAAATATATTATGTTTTATCAAAATATCCACCTTTTGCCTAATACATAATATCACTTATATACTCTTTGGTGGTAGTGCTTATTAATCACATGCACATTTCTTAGTTTGGAAAAAAGTCAGTTTTAGTCTACAAGAGTATTTCTGGTTTGGAATCCCACTAGATCTAAAAATAATTGACTATACTTGAGTGGAAAAACAATTACCAAAATTATATTTTTCTAAACATTCTCTAAGTGATTTATATATATAAATATATATATATATATATATATATATATATATATATAAAATATATATATATATATATATAAAATACATAAATATCTTAAATAAATAAATAAGTATATAATACATATATACATATATAATACATATATATTATATACTTATTTATTTATTTAAGATATTTATGTATCTTAAATGACACATACATACACACACACACACATACACACACATATATTATTTATGGGAGGGTCAATAATTCTTCACATGTTCAAAGTGCTAAAATAATTTTAATGTCATGAGAATGAGAGTAAAAATCCTATAATCTGTCAGTCTCATCTTTCTCTTAACAGATACTAAGCCTTTCAGCTGGATGTTTATTTTTTTTTCCCAATCATAGTTGAAATGAGTACTTCTTTTTATGTACAGTGCAGCTACAGGATATTTAGATTTGGAATATAAGAATTTGCCAATATTAATATTTCTGAAATATCATAATGTTACACTCACATGTACAATAACCCCAATGGTAATATCATTAAAAATTTTAAATTCAGACATTAAATGGTATCATTCATATCTTTCCAATATAATGATCAAGCTTATGAACTTAAAACATATAGTAAAGCCTTAATTCTGTGAACACCCTTGATTTAATCTTATTTTTGAAAATATACAATATACAGACTGAATAGCACTTACAAATATGTGAGTTTAACATTTTGAATTTTACATTTCACCAATTATAATGGCACAAAAGTTGTTAGTGAGAGAAAGATTCACAACTCTGTCCTATATGAACAAAAGACATGGGAGTCAACTGTTCTCATGGCTTCACCGTCCTCCTGCCCTCTATCTTAAGGGATGTTTATTTCTCTCTGGACTCATTCTGCCTCTAATATCCAACATAGTTTAGCATAAAACATAAATGATTTTTCTTAGAACGTTCTAAGGATTAGACTATGGATGTTACATAATGTATTTCAGTAGAAATTGTTGTAGACATTGCTCTGATATTTGTAACATAATAATATAAAATAATGTTATAATGTTGCATTGGGAAGACAAAGGTAAGGCCCTTCTCTAGGTTAGCTATAAAAGATAAGAGAACATCTTGCATAGGAAGGAAATTATCAAAGAACAGAACAGTGCTGTAGATCATCTAAAGAAAATTACAGGTGACACATAAAATTTAGTACTCCTCTGTCCTGCCTATGAAAGATAATGATAATATTTATTTCTTATTTTTCTATATATTATCCTTTGTTGTATAAGCTTCAGAATTCTTCTCTACAGATTCTCTACTTTATCCTTTAGGACATATGATAAAAAGCCACTTCTTGAATGAAAACTAGGGGCTGAATATGACTTCTCAATTTCTACTTATTCCAAATAGACCATTACCTAGCAATCACTAAGAAACTACTAAAAGCAAACAAAACTACTGCACCTCTTTGGAAGCATTTCTTATCTGTGTGAGGATCCCTCATCTTCTTCTTTGCTCGACAATTTTTTTTTTCCATGATATGGTCTCAACTCAAGCACATAGGCACACACTCATGCTATAAAATATTATTCAGAATGTTATTCATAATATAAGCAACAAAAGTAATGGGTTTAAATTGCTTTGATCTTTATGAAGAGATGATACACAGTCTATTTTGTCAAATCAATTTCAAGATAATTCAATGTATTTTAATATTAAAAAAACACTTAATAGAAGGCAGAGATCATATCCTTTCTGAACTTCAGTACTTTTATCACCTCCTACTTCTAGAAATCCCCATAATATGGTTGCACAAGTAAATAAGAATTTTTGCATAGTTATCTGTACCAGGCAGTTCTTTTGTACATTCTGTAAAAGAAATATAGGAAAATAACAGTAGTGACAATTCTTAAATTTCTTTTTTTGTAACAAGAGTACAGTCAAGAAGATTATGTATTCCAATAAACTAGAAAATATCAAAGATATTGACAAATTTCTAGAGACTTATGACCTACCCAAACTGAATGTGGAGGTCATGCATGATTTAAACAGATCAATTTCAAGTAATGAAATAGAAAATTCCATCAAAAGCCCACCAACCAAGAAAAGCTCATGACCAGATGGATTCTCAGCCAAGTTCTACAAGATTTTCAAAGAAGAATTAACACATACATCTCAAAGTATTCCATGAAATAGAAAAAGAGGAAACCCTTCCAAACTTATTCCATGAGGCTAATATCACCCTGATACTAAAACCAGACAAAGACACATCAAGGAAAGAAAACTTCATTCCAAAATCCCTGATGAACATACATGCAAAAATTCTCAATAAAATTCTGGCAAATCACCTACAAAAACATACGAAAACACAATAAAGTGGGGTTCATTCCAGGCATGCAAGGTTGGTTCAACAGATGGAAATCAATAAACATAATTCATCATATTAATAGAATTAAAAACAAGAATCATACAATTATCTCAATAGATGCAGAAAAATCATTTGACAACATTCTTTCATGTTCAAAACACTAGAAAATCTAGGGATAGTAGGAATATTGTGAAAGCTATAGATGCTAAACCCAAGGCCAGCATCATTCTAAATGTAGAAAAATTGAAAGCCTTCTCTAAAAACTGGAATAAGATAAGGATGCCATTTTTCACCACTTATATTCAATATCATCCTTAGAACTCTATCCAAAATAATTAGACAAAAGAAAGAAATTAAAGAGATACAAATAGGTAAAGAAGAACTCAAACTATAACTATTTACTGATGACATGATTGTATATTTAAAAGAACCAAAAATTCCACAAGAAAACTTCTAAAACTAATAAATGAATTTAGCAGAGTAGCAGCCTATAAAATCAATACCCATAAATCAAATGCATTCCTATACATCAGCAATGAATCCACTGAAAGAGAAATTAGAAAAACACCCCATTCACAATGGCCTCAAAAAATAAAAATAAAAAATAAACACCCTAGGAATTAATCTAACAAAAAGGTGAAAGACCTCTACAATGAAAATTACAGAACACTAAAGAAAGAAATTGAAGAGAACCTTAGAAGATGGAAAGATCTCCCATGCCCCTGGATAGACAGAATTAATAACATCAAAATGGCCATATTACCAAAAGCATTATACCGATTTAATGCAATTCCTATTAAAATCCCAGTGGCATTCTTCATAGAAATAGAAAAGGCACTCATAAAATTTATTTGGAAAAATAAGAGACCCAGAATAGCTAAAGAAATTGTTACCAAGAAAAGTGAAGCAGGAGGCATCACAATACCAGACCTTAAAGTATATTACAGAGATATAGTAACAAAATGACATAGTATTGGCACCAAAATAGAATTGTAGACCAATGGTACAGAATAGAAGACACAGAGAAAAATCCACACAAATATGATTATGTCATACTAGACAAAGGTGCACAAGAATTAAAACCAAGAATCAATAAATGGGATGGACTCAAACTAAAAAGTTTCTTCTCAACAAAGAAAATAATCTGTTAGGTGTAAGAAAGCCTACATCTTGGGAGCAAATTTTTACCCCTCATATATCAGATAGAGCACTAATATCTAGGGTATATAAAGAACTCAAGAAGCTAAACACCAAAAAACCAAATAACCCAATCAATAAATGGGACTTGAACAGACACTTCTCAGAAGAAGATATACAATCAATAAACAAATACATAAAAAATGATCATCATCTCCAGCAATTAGAGAAATGCAAATCAAAACTACTCAAAGATATCATCTCACTCCAGTTAGAATGACAGTTATTATGCATACAAACAACAATAAGTGTTAATGAGGATGTGGGGAAAAAGGTACTGTCATACATTGCTGGTGGGACTGCAAATTGGTGCAGCCAAAATGGAAAGCAGGATAGAGATTCCTTGGAAAACTGGGTATGGAACCACCACTTGACCCAGCTATCCCTCTTTTTGGTCTATACCCAAAGGACTTAAAAAACAGCATACTACAGGGACACAGCCACATCAATGTTTATAGCGGCACAATTCACAATAACTAAGCTGTGGAACTAACCTAGATGCCCTTCAATAGCTGAATGGATAAAAAAAAAATGTGGCATATATACACGATGGAATTTTACTCAGCAATAAGAGAGAATACAATCATTTCATTTGCAGGTAAATGGTTGGAGTTAGAGAAGATAATGTTTAGTGAAGTTAGCCAATCCCCAAAAGTCAAATGCTGAATGTTTTCTCTGCTGTAAGGTGACTGACTTATAGTGGGGTAAGGAAGAGGCGCATGGGAGGAATAGACGAACTCTAGACAGGGCAGAGGGGTTGGAGGGAAAAAGAGTGAGCAGGAGGTTAGCAATTATGGTGAAATGTAATGGACTTAATTATCCAAAGTACATGTATGAAGACATGAATTGGTGTGAACATATTTTATATACAAACAGAGATATGAAAAATTGTCTATATGTGTAATAAGAATTGTAGTGCATTCGGCTGTCATGTACTTAAAAAATACAAACTAAAAAAAAGTCAAAATTTGGTTTTCAAAAAATTATGAAGTAATTATTATCTTTCGAGATCTTAGTTAGAAAATTTTACAGAATTTTACAACACTCCTACAACATTCTTGTAAATCTCTTACGTATCAAAAGCAGGTTTAGAGTATACAAACCATTAATTTCAAATCTCAAACCATCATTCTTTAAATGTATGTCATTTATTTTAAGTTTTTAAAATGCAGATTCTTAAAATTAAAAAAAAACTGAATGCAATTTTCATTAGATCTGTTGTATCACATGTCATGTAATCCTGGTCAAAATATGAAATAGGGATTATAAACATATTGAATTTTTTAAGTTTTCTGTGATGATTTCAATGTGTTCAAATAGTGGGCTTTGTAATTTCTGCAGATCTAAGTGTTTGGGATTTACTACAATTTGGAAATTGCCAATATATAACATATTTATAACACTAACCATCACCTATTTCTAATTGTATGTTCCTAATGGATTGTACATCCCATTCATGTAATATAGTTAAAATTTTGTATGCATCCAAATCAACTATGACACTTATTTAAATATAGATGCCTAGGCTCTACCCCAGAGTTGCTATACTGAAGTTCTAAAATGGAACCTAATACTTTGCATCTTTAATTAGGTAAGAGACAATAGAGGAGTTATTGGCCCAGGAACCAGGTTTTTATAACAAGTAATATAGAACCATAAAAGATACTGTGGTTTTTTAGGGATTCAGAAATGAATTATACAAAATACTCAAAAGGCCCAAATTACTTGTGAAAATGTATGAATTTTACTGTGTATTGGGACATTGGTAGAGGCCAATGGAAAGAATAAATTAGAATGTGATAAGCTAAATTGAGATGTGATGTGTGTTTACCCTCTTTGACTTCTGAATAAATAATAGCAATGCTAATATATATGCTAGGATCAATTATGTATCAAAGATGCTCACATCTAGGATATAATTGTTAAATAGTTGCTAGGACAAGAAATGCTTAGAATAAGATCCTTAGTTGTTGCCAATACCTGTTTGAGCAACACTAAGGTGAAGTAATCTCATAGAATGCAAGTTGATCAAATCTTAGCAGTATATCTGAGTTCCATTGAATTCTTTCAATTTCTGAAATTCCATCAGCATGTTTCCGGCCAATATGTACATTTTAAGTGGTCATGCTTGTTTAGGGCAACCAATATCTGGTACCAAGTCTGTTTGAAGACTTTGTGCAAAAAATAATCCTCCTCCCTTGTTCTTTAACCCTCTTTCAAAACTCCTGGTTACTGATATTAGCCTGTGTCCATATGCTCAACAGTCTTTAGTTTTAAAATGCATTTTTTTTTCTTAGATACTTGGGATGAGTTCTTGGACATTTCTTTTCTGGTTCTTTTGCATTAAGGCCTTAGAGTAAAACAAGTCCATGATTATATACTATGCTATAGTTCCTGGGGGCAAAGCTTCCATTCATGGAGATCATGCACTTGTGTGGAGCTGAACAAATATCATTTGAAGGTCCTATGAAGATTGAATGCTTGTTAACTTCCACTTTCATTACTGCGTTCTTTCGCATGTTTTATTTCTTTGTAAAATGATATATTTTCACTGCCAACGTCAGGACTAGAAACATATTATGTACTCATAAATATTCATTGATTTATTCTTTAAATTATAAGTGGGGTAAGGACATATTTTACTTGGAGTATTTACATACTTAAAATACTCGTAATAGATGCAAAGAGATTTTTATAGACTGAAATAAAGGGGTCAGGAATGATCAATGTAAAATCATATCTTCTATCCCATCCTTCCCCATGAGCTGTCTCTTAAATTAAGTTTCTGCTGTTGTCATTTCTATTTATTTAAATTCTGATTAGAAATAAAACATTTGAAACACATTTCTTATATATTATTTGTTCAACTCCCAGATAAACACCTTTCCAAGAAAGCTTACCTCCAACATAACTGATTCTCTATTTCATTTCTTGTCCTACGTGTGCCCAAAAATATGAAAACCATCTTCAATTTTCATATAATGTGAACATCTTTTAGGGTAGAAATGAAACCAGAACAATTTGAGTAAATACAGTTCCAAAGCTTTATGTTTAATAGAACAGTTATCTCATTTAATCCTTCATTACATTAATTATATTTTAACCTCATATTTGTTAATATGTTTATATTATGTTAAAATGTTAATATTTGTTAATATGTTCTGCTATGTTTTAGCTAGGTATTGTGCTAGATGATTAAGAACTACTTGATATAGGTTAATGAAATATGAGGAAGGTGTATGGAATCCAAAGTGTTTCTCCTTCCCCTTCCCTTCTCTGCTGCATTTCAAAATAAGAAAATAAGATAATCCTCCAAATTTTGACTTATAGCCTTAGAAAGAACAGACCATCATATTTAAAACTCTTTTTAAAGATAGTGTATGTTTCAATATAATATTTAGTATCAATATATTTAAGACATTAATAAATACATTGAAAATATGCTATTCAAATTGGATCATAAAAACAGGTTAAGATCCAAATGTTAGCAGGGACTTTCATGGGTAGGCCATTTGTATGTGTCTTAATATAGAAATTCTACACATATGCAATTAAACATCTAATTATAATTTGAACTCCAAACTCCATTTATTTACATCAGATAGAATTTCTTGTCAATGGAGATAATTTTCATTTTTTGATAGTTATAGCTCTTGTAATCTAATTCACATTTCTTTTATATTGTACCATGGGATGTGAGGGTTAGGTGACTACCTTACATTATATCAAATTAATATCTATACACGTACTAAGTGTCTTAGCTTACAATATGGTGACACCTAAGCATCTACTAAACCCTTTGTATTTATGTGTGCATAATCAGTTGCCAGTCCTAGATAGTATACCACTGCCCACTTAACACAAATTCTCACATTCAAGGCTTTGTAAACAAATGAGTATAATGTATTGTGAATGTGCTGTAAAATGCAGCATGCAGATTAATCTTGCCTTCCAACAGCAGAGTTAGAGAATATTTCTTCAGAGAGGGACATTTCAATTATTAATAAACCCCAAAGACATGATGACTTCTAAGAGAAATTTGGGGACATTGAGAGTTTGGAGATGAAGGTTTGGAAGCCAAACATCACATCATGACAAAAAGATGACGGAGAATTGAAGGCTTAATTCAGCTTTATATTAAGAAAGGAGGGAAAGAAAATGAGTTTGTAAGAGAAACAGAAATGTGATCAGAAGGATAATTGTGAAAATATATATTATAACATCAAGGGAGATGGCAGGGGGAAAAAGTTCAAGAATAGGGTACTCTATATTAAAACTGTACAGAAAGTTGTAGACCAAGCAGACCTCCAAAAAAAAAAAAATGGCAGAAAAAATACCTGAAATGTGACTGTATCTATGGTGGACTGCAGATACTTACTGACATTTGAAAGGAGAAGTTTCAATACTTTCTTCTCCAAATAATACTGAGTTCTTTAGCTACACTGTTTTCAGTCTTACTACTCTTCCAATCTTAGTTGGAAACTCTTTTCCCTACTTCTATCCATTCTATAGCATTTAAATCATCACTGCTTTAAAAAAAATCTAAAAATAATTATATCACAAAGAATCAAATGAGAAAAAAAGATCTGTAGGGAATATTTGTGTTTTCTTTGGCAAGTGTATTCTCATCTTGAGACATAACTGCATTCACTTTCATAAGGTATGCTTCTCATCCAGCAACTGTATAAAAAAGTTAAATTTTTCATGTGTGATTGATTCTCGTTTATAAACCTAGTGAGTCCAAATGTGGAATATTCCTTGCCCAAAATAGTATTTTCCCTCTAAATAAACAGAAAATCATATTTGGAAGATATCTTCCTTTCACAGATAGTTTTTTTTTTCTTATGGGTACAAAAATATACTCCTCACTATATCTTTGATTTGCATCCTTGCTGTCTACTGGTAATAAGACTGGATTCGGTGTTTTCAAAGTGTTAAAATGCTTATTTTCTAAATCTGTGAAAGAACACACTACAATCATTTTCTGCTAAGATCCAAAGAGCAATCTGTGGGACTGGAACACAATCTCAAGCTGTTCTTGCTCTAAGATCTGCCTCCAAGTACTTGGAAAATACCTCTGAGAATTTTCATCACCTTATATATTGGCCTTATTCCTTTTCCAGATTAACCCCTTGTCTTCTGAGAAGCTTTGCCTGTGTTCTAATGCCCACTTAAGAATGTTACAACTGCAAATGCAGACAGATCCGAGACAACACTTCATGGGAAGTAACCAACAATGAGATCAGCTTGTTGTCAATTAAGTGTGGTTGGTAAGTGGAGCTTCAGGCTTGAGTATGGGGGTATGGGGCTATTGTGAAGCAGAGGGAAAACCCAGTGAATAGAAGAATAGTCTATAGATTGGTCACTCCTATCCCTAAAAAAATATGATAACAGCAGGGAGGAAAGCTTAATGCAAATCTGGAGCAGAAAAAGAAAGAACTGCAAGAGAATAGTGATTAAAATACCTTAGTGTTCTGATTTACTGAAACATAACACAGATCCAGGAAGTGGTCTCACTGAGAGTACAGTGGATGCTTATCTGTTTGGGATATGTCTATAAAGTGGTGTGTGCAGGTGGCATAGGGCATCCATACCATATGAATTGGTTTGCATGGAAAGCAGGAGGTTTGAGAAGAAAACAGGGGAGATAAGAGGCAGAATACACAAGAAGGGAGGAAGAAGAAGTCCAGTATTTTCTCTGCCTTATAGTATGTGTCTGAGTTCAACAAGGAGAGCAACTGAAGGCAGAAAGTTGTTTTTATTTGTGAATTGCTGTATGAGAGCAACAGAAGCAAGGGTCCCTGCTTAGATTCCCACCTGACAAAATTTGACAAATTTGTCCTTGTTTTTCAAGGATATTTCTGAATATTCAAGTGTCAAAATTTTGAAAGAGCAGCCCATTTGACACGGAACTTCACAGCCAAGGAAATAATGAAATGCATCCAAAAATTGGCCCAGGATAGTAAAAGTCAGAATTTTAAGAGCAGAGGGTAGATTGGTTATTGGCTGGTGATTACCTCATGATGTACCAATTTAATGAAATGTCCTCTGCAGATACAGTAAAGGGAGGGTTGTGACAGGGACAAGCTGTGAAATTAGACTGATACTGTTATGAAGTGAACAGTATGCAGTTATTTTTGTTCAGTAGGGTAATCATAACTATTTAAATATCCTGATTTTAAACCATTTTTAACTTTCTATAGCAAATAGCAGGTCAATGCAAGTCATTATATCTAAATAATATCAAGTAAATTGTCCATGGTCATGACATTTTTTTCTTTTTATTGACAGCTTTCCACATAAATCAGCATATAGATTTTCTGTATCTTACAACTGGTTTGAACCTTGGCATGCAAATTCTTGTGCAATGGCAGCATCAATAGATATGACAAAGTATTATGAGAAACTAGTATTACATATTCTATACTTAAATACAGGGAGCAGTAAGCATTTTTGAGGAAAGAAAATGTGTGCTATTCATAAGATTGATCTCCTGTTGTTTTTTTCTGTTCTTATTTTGGCTGTTTTCACTTTTATGGTACACATTAAAATTTGTTGAGACTTTTCAGAGTCAATCAGGCCAAACTTATGCAAAAATGGTCTTACAAAGATAAAGAGAAAAACAGGATTTTCAATTGCTCTCAGCTGAGGAAAAATTGGGATGTCAGGGCATTTGATAGAATAGGTGGAGGTGGGTCAGGGTGGAGGGATGTAGACCTGGGCCTTAATCTCATCACTTAAGAAAGTTACAATTAGGGCAATATTAAACCCTGAAGCAGACAGACTATGGGAAAGAGAATGCATTATCAGTGAAGGAATATAAAGGGCACCACGTACTCTGTTAGGTGAAATCTATGAACCTTAGCATATTTGTCGAGGTTTCCAACACATAGAGGTCAAAAAGTCATTTTTCAGAAGGGACTTATTCCCAGAATTGCTTTCCTGTAGCTAGAGAGGACAATAGTTCCGTCTTTGCTGTGTGACATCTTCTTCTGCAAGGTGGATGAGTGTTATGGGAGGAGATGAAATAGTTCACAGACTGTGATCAAAAACTGAATTGGAATTGATGACTTGACATGTCATTTGTACTACACCACTGTGATAGCTTTGAAATATTTTCCCAGAGAACTCTTTCAATACCACCTGCAATTTCAAGTTCCTCAGATAAAATCCAGCGGGTAGTAAGGTGAAGTTTGTCTTGCAAACTATGAAAGATACTTTGTGAATTTAGTCAGTGTGTAAATCAACCAATCAATCAATCGATCGATCAATCAATCCTGAAGCTTGTTTCTTTTGTCAATAGTGTCTGATGTATTATTAAATTAATATGGTATTATATTTTAGAAGATGCATTGAATAAAAAGCATCCAGAGAAAATTTGTCTTGATTAGATAGAACAAAAATAAAAACAGTTCTTTTGATAAATGACACAAGAATATACATGGAATCTATTGTTTGTAAATTAAACTTACAGTATACTATCAAGCTTTTCTCAGTCAAGTTATATAAATATTTTTATATTTGGACTTTTCATTTTTCTATTTTTTTTATTCTGGCACAGAACTTAAACATTTTTGTCAGAAAAATCAACATTATGTGAGGTGATGGATTTGTTATTTTCCCTGACATTTAATCATTCTGCTTTATAAACATATCAAAACATCGTATTTTATCTCAAACACAATTATATGTCCATTTAAGATAAAATTTATTGTTAATTCTTCTGGGTTCTTTATATATTCTGGATATTATTTTTTTGTTGTTAGATAAATATCAACCTTTCCTTCCCATTCTGCAGGTTGTAATAAACCATATACAAAAAGAAAAGTACAGCATAATCTCTCTGTATGTGGAAGCTATAGATAGTTGACCTGAATGTAGAGCAGTGATAACTAGAAGTTGGGAAGGGGTTGAGAGATAGAGGGTTAAAGAGCATGGGTATTTAATTAATTGCTCACTGTGTACCTGTATTAAAACTTATTAATATGTACCAATAATGAATGCTAACTACAAATAAAATATTAAAACTGAATATATATGTGTGTATATATATACATACATATATATGTCTGTGTGTGAATAAATATAAATATATATATATATATATATATATATATATATATATATGATAAAAACACTTCAGAAGTGTTGTATGGGAATAATATAATATATAATTGAAGTCAAGAAGCTCTGATTAAGTTTATGGTGTGTGTGTTAACAGGCTTATGTATCAGTTTCTGCTGATTATGTAAATATAACATTTCTTTGTGGTTCCAGACTTTCACTTCCTTCTGCATAACCATCACCAGTTTGGGTTATAGATTCATCTGGAGCAAGCACCAAAACCAACTTGAAGTAACCACAATATTTTTCCAAGTTTTTATTTTTAATTCATTTTAACTGACATACAAAATGTAAAATATATATACATATACCTCAGTGAAGTACCCTGTGAGGCTTGAATATATTGACATATTGTATAATATTCAAATCAGACCTTTCACATACATCTCCTCAAACATCAGTCATTTCTGTATGGCAAAGACATCCAAAAGCCTTTCTGCCAGCTTTTTGCAATATACATGTTGCCATCTGTAGTTACCCTCCTGTGCGATATCGCAACAGAATTTCTTACTCTTATCTGACTAGTTCCATTGATCAAATTTCCCATCCTTCCTTTCACTATTCCACATAAGAGTGAGAACATGCAGTACTTGTTCTTTGGTTCCTAGCTTATTTCACTAAACTTATCTTTACTTCCATCCATATTATTACAAATGACAGTATTTCATTCTTTTTTACTGTTGAATATTATTCCATTGTATATAAGTACCTCATTTTCTTTATCCATTAATCAACTGATTCATACTTAGGTTGTTTCCATTTCTTGACCATTATTAGTATTGCTTCAATAAACATGAAACCGCAGAATTTTTTTCTTTTGTTTTGATTGTATAACCAGTGGTGGAATTGCTTGATTATATGGTACTTGTGATTTTTAGTTTTTGAGGGACTTCTATATTGTTTCCCATCATGCTCACACTAATGTACTTTCCCACCAATAGTATGCAAGGGTTTCCTCACCAGCACTTACTATTTTGTCTTTTAGATAATAGCTATTCTTAGTGGAATGAAATGATTTCATTATTTTGATTTGTATTTCCCTGATGATTAGAACTGTTGCATATTTTTTATATGTCTATGGTTCCTTTGTATGTCTTCTTTTGAAAAATGACTATTTAGTATTATTGCCTATTTTTAATTGGGTTATTTGTTTTATTTTTATTGATTTTTTTTTAGTTCCTGCATATTCTGCATAGGAACGTCTTAACTGATATACAGATTGCAATTCTTTTTTTTTTCTTCTGTAGATTGTCTCTTCACTCTGATGATTGTTTATTTTATTTGCTGTGAAGAAGCTTTGTAGTTTGATTTAATCCCACTTATCTATTTCTGCCTTTGTTTCCTGTGCTTTTTCAGGTATTATTCAAAAAACTCTCATCTATTCTACTGCACTGAAGCATTTCCCCTTTGTTTTCTTCTAGGAGTTTCATTGTTTCAGGTATTACATCTAAGTCTTTAATCTATATTGAATTTCTTTTTGCAACTAATAAGAATGAAACTGGGTGGCTTCATTCTTCTACACATGCATGCCAGATTTTCTAGTAAAACTTATTAAAAAGATTTTCCTTTCTCCAATGCATATTCTTAGCACCATTATAAAAAATCAATTGGCTGTAGATTCATGGGCTTGCTTCTAGAGTCTCTATTGATTCCTTTGGTATGTCTTTTTTTATGCCAATAATACAATGATTCCAACATCTTTTTAGTATATTTTTAGTATATTTAGTAAGTGTAGTGCCTCCTGCTCTGTTTGGTTTGCTCAGAATTTGTTTGGAGTTTCAGTTTAGGGGTTTGGTTTTGGTTTTAGTTTTCTAGTTCCATACAAATTTTAGGATTTTTCAAGTTCATTGAATAATATTCTTAGTATTTTATGAGGATTGCATTGATGTGTAAATCTCTTTGCGTGCTATGGATATTTTAACAATATTGATTCTTTCAATCCATGAACACTGGATGTCTTTTATTTTATTGCATGCTTCCCCTTCAAATTATTTCACCAACATTTCATAATTTTCAATATATATGTACCTCTTTGGTTAAATTTATTCCTATAAAAATTTGTAGCTATTTTAAATGAGATTGTTTTCTAGATTTCTCTTTTAGGTACTTTGCTATTGGAGTTTGCTAATCAGTAGCAATTTTGTAAGTTAATTTTATATCCTGATTTGTTAAATTCTTGTATTAGTTTTAATAGCCATCACATATGGGGAGATGTGTTTTTCTATATATAGACTCATGCCATCTATAAACAGTGACAATTTGGCATCCACTATTACAATTTGGATGCCCTTTATTTTCTTCTCTTGGCTGATTGCTCTGGCTAGGACTTCTAATAATAGTTTGAAGGGTAGTGGTGAAATTTGGCATCATTAGAGGAAAAGCTTTAAGCTTTTCCCCAGATATTATAATGGTAACTATTGGCTTATATAAATGGACTTTTGTAATGTTGAGATATGCCATCTATAGCTAAATTTTGGAGATTTTTGTCATGAAAAGATATTGAATTTTATCAAATTCCTTTATGCATCTTTTGAGATGATAATACAGCTTTTATACTTAATTCTGCTGATATCTGATGGCAACGAATCTCACTTGATCAAGGTGAATAAATTTCTTAATGTGATGTTGTATTCAGTTTCTGTGTGTGTGTATACACACACACACACACACACACACACACATATATATATATATTACATACATACACACACATATATATAATGTGTCCCATTTTATTTCTTATTATAGATAGATAGATAGATAGATAGATAGATAGATAGATAGATATTTTTTGGAGGATTTGTGCATCTATGTTCATCAAGAATATTGGCCTGTATTTTTTTATTGCTCTGTGTCCTTATCTGGTTTTGATATCAGAGTAATGCTTGTCTTATGGAATGTGCTTGGAAGAAATCCCCTTCTTCAATTTTTTTGGAATAAATTAAGAAGACTTGGTATTAGTTCTATTTTAATCATTTAGTAGTATTAATCAGTTTAACCACCTGGTCTTTTCTTTGATAGGAGACTTTTATGGCTGACTCAATTTTGTTACTCTTTATTGATTTGTTTATGGTTTTTATTTCTTGATGATTCAATTTTGGTAAGATGTATATATGTCCTTAAAGTTTTCCATTTCTTTTCATTGCCAAATCTGTTGGTATATTACTGTTCATAATCATCTCTAATGATCAATTGTATTTCTGTGGTGTCACAATTTAAATGTGTCCCATTTCATTTTTTATTTCATTTGAATCTTATCTTTCTTTTTTTTCTTAATAAGTCTTGGTAAGTGTTTGTCAATTTTGTAATCATCTTGAAAAACCAGTTCGCTCTCTTTTTTATTTTTTTAAGAACTTTTGTAACTTTCTTTCTTGTATTTCTCTCTTTTAGTACTTCTCTCATTTTTCTTTCTTTATTTTTTCTTCTACCAATTTTGAATTGGGCTTCTACATGTTTTTCTAGTTCCTTGAGATGCAGTGATGGTTTGTTTGAAATGTTTATTCTTATTTAATATAGGAGTTGATTTCTATAGATTACCCTCTTATATTTTGATGAATCTCTCCATTTCCTTTATATCTCCCCCTCCCTTTCTCTCTCTTTCTCCTTATTTTGGACTAGCTATCACATATCAGGAAAAAAAAAAAAAAACATTTGACCTTTATTTGACCTTTGGCTTTCTGAGCCATGCTTATTTCACTTAGCATGATAATACCTAGTTCCAACCCAGTTACCCCACTTGCAAAAATCTAAAAGTAATTAGGAGAAAGATCAGTAGAATAGAAATAAGGGAACAGACGGAGGAGGGGGAAGAAAATGGAAAGTACTGGGGACTGAAATTGAGCAAATCATATTCCATGCTTTCTTAATTATGTCAAAATGAATCCTTATGCTATTCTGCATAACTACAAAGTAACAATAAAAATAAATTTAAAAAGCTTTTCCTCTTACTATTGTTTTTGTTCTGTCTCACTTTCAATTGTTTCCATATATATATATATATATATATATATATTTGATATTCTTCTTGAGTTCTTCCTTGATCCTTTGGTTGTTCAAAAGTAAGTTCTTTAAATAAAATTATGGCATTTTTCCAGTAAATGAATGGAAATAGAAAAAATCATGCTAAATGAAAAAAAAAATCCAAAAAAACCAAAGGCATAATATTTTTTTTCTGATATGTGTATATGAGTGTAAGGGCTAGGGAAGAATAGAGATTCTTCAGATTAGACAGAGTAGAGGGAAGGGAGGAGAGGGATTTTGGGGGTAGGAATGATAGTAGAATAAATCGTACATTATTACCTGATGTGCATGTATGATTATACAACTAGTGTAATCATGTAGAAGCAGAAGAATGAGAATCATACTCCATTCATGTATGGTATGTCAAAATGTATTCTACTGTCATGTGTAAATAATTAGAATGAATTTTTAGAAGGTAACTTTTTAAAATTCTGTGTATTTGCATAGCTTCCAAATTTTTTCTCATTATTGATTTTTAGTTTGATTTTTCTATGTAGAGAAAAGATACTCCAGAGATGCTGTCCAAACCAGTAGGCTGAAGAAACAAGGGATCTCACACTTAAACTAGATTCCCATCCTCCATCGTCTGCCATCACTGGCCTCCTCAGAACAGACAGAGGGTTCTTCTGAGAGCACAAGTACCACTGCAAGCTGTGGACCTCCCTGAAAGCTGAAAATGGACCTTATTCTCCATGTCTCTTCTGAGGAGAAATTTCATGATTGGACTTTTTATGTCACTTCCCACAGAACCTAAGAGATGAAATTCCTAAGACTGAAGCAGAGTTTGAATTGAGAGTCCTTACCCTATCAGACTAGCAACAGTAACTGTCTTTCTGTTCTTTGATGAATTACATGTTCCATTTCAAAAAGAAGAGAAGTAGAAAGGTAGTGGCATTGGAGAGCAAGGCATGAAGTATTTTTCCCCAAGACTTTCTTTAACATTTCCTTCTCAGAGAGGTCTTCCCTGTACACCCCACCTAGAACCCCCCGGCGGGAAGTCAGCCAGAAGAACAAAACTTGATGGGGGTTTTGGAGGAGTATAGGGCTGAGAATATCTTACAGAAAATTGAGTCAAAGAGCTATGAAGACATTCTGAAGCTTGATTCACCTCTAAATTTAATGACAACCAATATATCATTGTAGTTTATTTGTGAGTTTTATACTTTGCATCTATAATTTCCTAACTAAAATGGATGAATAGGGTTCAACAGGTAGAAATATTTGTGCCTCACATTTTCATGGCAGTTTCGTTTGGAGAATGCTGCGGCGTGTTACAGGCAGAGGGTGAGCCAACATGAAAGATAGGAATGTAAAAGCTATAGGTTTCTGCAAGGTAAGGTATGAGTTGAGAAAAATAAGTATAAGTAGGCTAGAACTAGGAACTGGTTTTAACATTCAGCTTGATAGAAGAAAATAGCCATAAAGGATTTGCACAGAAGGTGCTTTACAATAATAACTTGTCACTGGGCATGGTGCCACATGCCTGTAATGCCAGTGGCTCAAGAGGCTGAGGCAGGAGAATCACAATTTCAAAGTTAGCCTCAGCAATATAGTGAGAAAGAACTGGAGATATGGCTCAGTGGTTAAATGCCCTGGGTTCAATCCCTGGTACCAAAAAATAATAAGTGTCAAGGTTGGAAGAACATTAAAAAAAAAGATACTTAATATGATTTCCACTTTTAAAAAAATTGTTGGGACTTGTTTGGTGACATTTCATATGATCTATCCTATAGAATATGCCATGCAATGATGATCAAAATTTGCATTTGGCCATTGTTGGATGCATTGTTGTGCAAATGTCTGTTAATTCTATTTGGCCTAAGGTGCAATTAATTCTGCTGTTTCTTTGCTCATTTTCTGTTGGGATGATATGATCATTTTTAAAAGTGGGGTATTAAAGTTCCCAACTACTATCCTATAGAAATCTATCTCTGCTTGTAAATCTATTAATATTTGCTTTATATATTTGGGTGCTCTGGTATCAGGTCTATGTGTATTTAGAATTATCCTCTTGCTGAACTGATCTCTTTATCATTACATATTGACCTTCTGGAACCAGAGTTTGAGATGAAATTCTATTCTCTGTTTCTATTGGTAGGTGGGGCCAGCAGCTGAGAAATGTTTCAGCTTTTAATGGTGGGCTATACATTCCAAGGTTGCAGAAAACACCAACAACTCACAGTCAGTTTCTTCTTTCTGGGTTCTTATCTTGTGAATAAGAAGAATGAAACTCAAGGAAAATCGAAGGCAAGAGTGAATGGAATAGTATTTACTCAATAATAGAAACAGAAGAGAACTCTCAAAGGGTGAGGGTAGACCCAATAGCACCATTGCCATCTGAGAGTGTTATTATAGAGGTGTATATAACACTTGGGTCAGCACTATTGATCCAAACTTCTGCTAGTCAGGGGTTGGAAAAGTGCTAATGCTATTAGTTAGCCCTGCAGTATAATTCAAGCGTGGTGTTCTGCTTCCGTTTTTCCACTGCTGTTGGGGAAACAGGAGGTAAAGGTTGTGGGTCATGAATTCTCAGGGTTGGGAATTGCAGTACTGTGTGGAGCAGCTTCTGCAACAGGGGTGTGCACCAGATTTGTGGTGAGTCCCCACAGCATGCCCTGACTTGCCTAGGAGCTGGACCACTGCACCTCAGACCCCTTCTTGGTGGTGATTAATGGGCTGGCTGTGAGGCTCAGCAGTCAAGGAGCCATGTCATTTCCTTTTCTTCTTTTTGTTCCTTTTGTTGTTGTTGTTGCTGAGTATTGAACCTAGAACCTTGCACATGCTAAGCAGATTCTCTACAAATGAGCTGTACTTCATCCCATCTTGCTTTTGATTTAAAGTCTATTTTATCTATTGTAAGAGGGGCTACTTACTCTTGCTTTCTTTTAAATTAAATTCCATTTGTATGGAAAGTGTTTATTGTTTCCCTTCACTTTTAAATTCTGTATTCCCTTAGAGGTGAAGTGAGTATCTTATATGGTTGGGTCTTGGTTTTTTTTTTTTTTTTTCATATTTTGTCACTCTATTTCTTTTAATGGAAAATTTAATCCACTTACTTACATTGGAGATGAGTATTCATAGCCAAGATCTGACTACAGTCATTTTATAATTTGTTTTCTAGTTTTTTTTTTTTTTTTTTGTGTGTGTGTGTGTGTAGTTCTTTGTGGTCAAGGAATCTAACCTTGTAGTCTGTTACCAAAGGACACTAAAAAAGTAGATTCTTTTTATTATTATTATTATTATTATTTACGATTTTAGGGCTATAATAGAGCTTTTCTTTGTGGTTACCACAAGCCTACAAAACTTATGTTTTGATAATAGAAAGCTATGTTGATTGCAATCATAGCAACTTAACATGATCATAAAGAAACAAAAAAATTGCATATTTAAAAAAAATTCTGAGATCTATATGTACTCCATTTCTCCCACATTTTGAATATTAGTTGTTTCATTTTACAATTTTTGATACTTAATATATTAATGTGGTTATTATTATTATTATAACTTTTATTTTTTAATGTTCTTATTAAATATATTAACATTTTATGCTCCATGTTTTCAATATTAGAGTCTTTTCAGTTTTTCTGTGTAGTTACTCTTAACAGTGATTTTTATATTATCTGCTGTTTTCTTCTTACTCAATGTCATCTTTCAGTTTGAATATCTTTCTTTAGTGTTTCTTGTAGAGCTAGTCTGGTGTAGATACATTCTCTCCGCTTTTATTTGGAAATGTAGCTCTCTTTCATTTCTTAAGGACAATTTTATTAGATACAGTATTCTTGCTTGGTAGATTTTTTTTTTCCTTAAGTACTTGGAAAATTTTATGCCACTGCTTCCTGGGCAGGTAAGATTTCTTTCTAGAACTCTGCTCTCAGGCAAGTTTGGACACCCTTACGTGTCTTTTGTTTTCTTGTTGCCTCTAGTACCTCTACCTTTCAAGTTTAAGAACCTGATTTAAATATGTCTTGATTTAGTTGAATTTGTCTGTTTACTTTTGACCTTTTGTACCTGGATATTTGTACCTTTTTTTCTAGTTTTGGGAAGTTACATTTTTGAATAAGCTTATTGAATAAGCTTTTTACCTTTTTGATATCTTCAAGTTCTTCTTGAACCCAAATATTTACTGTTTAATGCTCAAAGATCCTGTCATCTTTTTTATTCCTCTTCCTTCTCTTTTTTGTTCTCTAGTGGTATATTTTCAAATAACACTTTTTGAGCTCTCCGATTTGTTCTTCTATTTTATTTATCCTGCTACTGATGACTTTCTATCGCATTTTTCATTTTGCTTAGTGTATTTCTTTGACTCAAGGATTTCTGTTTAATTTTTTTTCCATCTCTGGGGTGTCTGTGGGACTACTACTGCCAGTGGGACTGCTGCTGAACTCCAAACAAAGCCCTGTGCTAGTTCTCAAGCCCTGCTCTCTGGCATGTGGAATTTTGGTTCTTCCCTTCTGCTGCCCAAGGCTGAGAGAGAAGTGGTAGACTTAGTCAGCTACATCACTAATGCAGTCTCAGTGACATAGTTCTTGGTTATAAGCCTGGGGATAGGTATTTTTGACATGTCTGCCTGGCACCAGTTTTTGCCATGGTGAGCCTAGTATTTTGCTTCATGTTGAAGGCCTGGACTTAAATCCTTCCACCTCCCCTAAGCATGAAACATTTCTCTCCAAATGCTTGGAGTTGGGAGAAGTGTGATTCCTTCCTTTCTTTTCAATGCATCTCTTCTTTTTATTACATGAAAATTAGGTACTATGGGTTTCCATCTGGCTTCCTTAGTCCTTATGAAGATAGTTTGGTGCATGAAAAGTTATTCAAATTGGTGTGCCTGTGGGAAGAAAATTGCTAGAAGATTTTGCTCAGCAACTATCTTCTACTCAAATCCAGTAGTTCTATTTTGAGAAAACTCTATGAAGGTTTCCATAATGGTGTACCAATTTGCATTCCTATCAGCAGTGTGAAAGGGGTCCACTTTCTCCATATCTTCACCAGCATTTTATCTTTCATCTTTTTGATACTAGTCATTCTAAAGATGTAAGGTGATATTTCATTACAGTTTTAATTTTTCATTTCCCTGATTAATGAGTTTGAGTACTTTTTCATATACATATTGGCCATTTGTATGTCATCTTTTCAGAAAAGAAGGTCCTTTGTCTATTTTTTTATCATTTATTTATATTTGGCAGCAGAGTTAAGTTCCTTATTTATTGTGAATATCAACTCCTCAAACGATAATAGTTAGCAAATATTTTTTTTTTCCTATTTCATGTGAGGGCTCTTCATTTTACTAATTATTTCCTTTTCTGGATAGTTGATTTTTTTGTATGAATAAGGGTCAATCTTATTTCTCTGTATAAAGATATAGTTTTCCTAACACCACTTATTGAAAAGGTAGTTCTTTCCCAATTGTATGTTCTTGGCAACTTTGTGGAAAATCAGTTGACCTTGAATGTGTGAATTTATTTTTGGACTTTCTCTATTTTGTTACCTTGGCCTGTTGTTCCATTGGTCTGTGTTTCTTTTATTTCACTGGTTCATATTATTTTCATTACTAGATTGTGGCAATATATTTTTTAAATTAGGGAATGGGATACCTCTGGCTTTGTTCTTTTTGCAAAAGACTGTTTGGACTATTATTGGTTTTCTGTGATTCTCGTATATATTTTTTTCTATTTTTATGCAAAAATGTCATTGGCTTCTTGGTATAGATTACATTAAACCTGTGTATCACTGTGAGTGGTATGCATATTGTAGCAATATTATTTCAATCACTAATCACAGGATATCTTTCCTTTTGTTAGTGCCTCCTTCAATCTCTTTCATTAATATTTCATAATTTTGGTTAAGTTCATCCATAAGTACTTTATTTTAATTTTTGTATCTATTTTAATCATACTGCTTTCTCAATTTTGGGGTTAGCATATAGAAATACAACTAAATTTGTTATATATTACAATATTACTGAATTTATTTCTTAATTATAACAGTTTTAGGCATATTTTTAAAAGTTTTGTTTAGTAAACAATTATACAAGAATTAGCATTAAGTTGTCACTTTTTAAAAAATAAATGCTAGATTAATAGATAGAGGGATTAATAAAATTTATCATTCTAATTCTTCCCCATAAGGGTGAGAATTTTAAACATATCTGAAAATCATTAACTATTTGAAGAAGTTATTTAAAAAAATGTTCAGGGCCTTTTAAACTAAAAGGCTTAGCAAAAGCAGCCAATCAGAAGATGTAGCATAAAGAGTATTTTTAGTTCATATTTTCTCTATAATTAATTAATTCTTTACTTTCTTTGCTATGTCAAACCCTTAACCTTTTTAAATGTTTCAGTCCTAATTAGTTTGTGCTGTGCATGAACTTATGTGTTAAGATATATCTTGAACTCACAGGGGATAAAATAATTAATTTGATATTAAAAATTTCCTAAAAAAAGTTCAAATTGTCAGACAAAATGGACTCTTCATTAAATTAACCACAAAGATGTTAGAGTTCTTACACTTACTTCCTCCCCAATTTTAATGATATTATTTACTGGATCAATAAAATACACACACATGCACACACACACACACTTACAAGCTCAATGGATACTTAAGTGGAATTAATATTTTCTTCATATTTTAATTTACTTAAACTTTTGCAAACAAAGAATCTGGTGTATATTTTCTCTGAAATTTATACAATGTGTGAACATTTTAACTGAAGGAAAGTTTTCCTTCTTTTTCTTCTGTTTCTAAAGATATTCCACAAAATGGAGTACATTTCCATTCCATCAGGTTTCATTTGCTTCTCCACTGAACAGTATGCTGAGTAGATACCAAGATTAGACAGCCCTACTTACCATGCAACATGGAGAGGTTTTACTTCATAAGGTCCTTTTCAGAATTTTATCACTCAACTTCTTTCCTTAATGCTTCTGGTGACACTAAGTATTGCTGGTGGTGAAAGTGTTGCTGATGGAGATGAGAATACATTCTGACAATTCCTTGCCACATCAGAATCATTTTGTTTTCTTTTTTCTGTTACTATTCAAAGTGCACAAGAGTTCTTCCATGTCCAGGTTTTTGTTACCAGGTAGGAGAGATCTGTTTAATTGGCCAATTCCATGTAGATATGATTGTTGCAAAACAGGCTCTACTTTCCAGTGATCCTGATTACTAAATTGGTCCTAAGTCTCCTACTCCCCAAACCAGTTTGGTTCTCTCAGAACCTTGGTGTACTTCCTGTAATGCATGGGTCTGAGTGAAATGCTGTGTGCTTACCTGTAGTTGCTGTCTGAGCAGAGACTGCAGAGCCTTAGGAGAAATAACTCTGGAGAATTTTGAGTGGGTTAGGGCAACAACACTCAAATATTTTTAATTTACTTCAGTTATTACTTTTGTGGTTTTATTTATTTTTGCTTTTCATGAAGCTTTCTCCACTGTAAATCATTAGAGGAAAAATATAAAAAAGAACTGGTAATAACTATGAATGTATATGATGAAGAAAACAAGTCATTGACATTAATAATTGAAGATTAAAAAAAGAGTAAACTAAATATAGCTGAGAAAGGCTATGGATTTCAAACAACTATGCATAAATCTACATAGAACTACATATGTTATGTAAAAAGTAAAGTAAAATAGGAAACTGAAAATACATAGAGTTTAGATTGAGAAAACACATATATAATTAATAGGAGTTCCAAAAATGAAAAACAAAATGTAAGGGGATGGAAGAAAGAATTAAGTGTTGAAAATTAAAATTTCTATTATCAGAAAGAGAAAAAAAAATCCTTGTCTTAAAGAATCTCATAATTTCACTTTAATAAAAATAATATCTATGTGAATTGTAAAAAATTATGTGGCATCAGAGAATTAGCATACAAGAATTAGCATTAAGTTGTCACTTTTTAAAAAATAAATGCTAGATTAATAGATAGAAAGATTGCCAAAATAGGTTTTAAATAATATGGAGAGCAGGTGTATTATCAACAAAATAGATGTAAATAAAGCATATCTTAAATATGGGTATTTAAAAAAGATTTAATTAAAAGCAAATATTAAGAATTCTAGTAATCATGTTTCAAGTTGAAAAAATTATTAGTGTCTGGACTTTGATAGGTAGTTTAATTAGTTTAGAAAAAAATGGATATAGGATGCAATAGTAAAATGAGAAATGAGTTAATTCTAAAAATGGCTTAATTATAAAAATGTTAATGACTAAAGTGGCAGTGATTCAGATGTGAAATATAAAGAATAGAAATATAAAGAACAAATATTGGGATACTTGATGTTAAAATCATAAGTTATATGTATTCTGCAAACGCAGAAAAATTCTAATGAAATTCAGATTTTTTTTTGTCAGTTATGCCTGTTAAAATACCCAGGGTATCTACTTAAATATAGGGAGATTAAAAAAAGAGCAACAGGATAAAAATGAATTGAATTCAAACAGTAGATCAAAGTAAAAAACAGTCAGGAAAGATGAACTAATGATGCCAATGATGTGTGGTAAGTTAAACACACAAAGTAAAATAGTAGGGATATTTCTAAATATATCAGGAATCAAATAAATTTTTTATATTGACCCAATGAAAGCAATTGATTTTTGACATTAAGTAAGAAATACCTGAAAATATTCAATGGGAATATTTAAACAACTGATTAAATATACATTTTTAAGCAATTTTTTTTGTGTGTAACAGGAATTGAACCCACAGATAGCCTAACCCTGAGCTGAATCCCTATTCCTCTATGGTTTATTTCATTTTATATTAATTAAAGTAAGAGTTTCACTAAGTTTCACAGGCTGGTCCTTTAGATTATTAGTGCAAGCAAAGATTAAAGATAAGTAAAAGATTATTAACCAAAATGTCTATAGAATTTCTACAAAAGCAACCAAAATGTAATTCAAATAGAAATAGGTTAATACTAAAAAGTAATGGTTGGCTTATAAATGTATCAAGAAATATTCATCTTAACTGGTACATAGGGAATTCATATTAAATTATGTTACCATAGAACACTGCAGGACTGACCAAAAACATTAAAAATTTTATTACATAGGAACTCTGGTAGAAATGTTAAAATAAAAACTTATGCATTTTCCACACAAGTAGAAAATTAACTAACAATTTAACTAATAAATCACTACATCTTGAATTGTTGTTATCTGTAGACATTTAGATTGCATATTTGTACTCTGACCCTGTGGTTTCACTTCTGGGTATATTTAATAAATAAAAATTCTGATGAAGAACTAAAGGAAAACATTCATAAATATTTTTTTCAGCATTGCTAGTAGTAGCAATGTGAAGAAATTCAAACAATAGATTATCAACTTAGAAATGGATACTCATAGACACATATATTTATGTTAACAGTAAAATTCTGTAACATCCAAAATTAATTATCTAGTTCAATAAGTAACTACAAGCATAAATCTCAAAAGCAAAATAATACAGAAAAAAACAAGATGCTATGACATTTGTAATGCTCCATAGGACATAATTCCATTGGACTCACAATGCATGAAAGTTCAATGAGACAAATAAAATACAGGATAAATATCTGGTATCTACAACTTAGTGCACTTTGGTACTGTCAGTGCCAAAGGGCCATGCTTTCAATTCAAATCAGGGCTTTGTCCAAACATTAAATGCTGGTAATAACATCCTATGGTACACAAATTATTAAGACATTCCTTCATATCTTCTCTTGAAGTATTAGTAAAACATTTATTGTATTAGTCAACCATTTACACACACACACACACACACACACACACAAATGATATAAAGGAAATGAAAAGAAAAAATGACACATATTTCCAGTCAGCTGAAAGTAGAGAGGATTGGTAAGATATGTGCTCATCAAGTAATGAAAGAATAGTAATTGGGTCAGTATTATCCAGAGTTTTCAGTATCCTGGAAAGAATCAAAATCATATGAAATATAAATGGTATAATTTGGTGAATTTAATGTGAGTTAAATGCTCTTGTACATTTAATATCAATTTTTTATAAATAACAACAAATTGTAAAAATAACTAACAATTTAAATTTTTAATTTGTGTTCTTTGATATAAAATAGCTAATTAAACACACACACACACACACACACACACACACACACACACACACACATCATGGCAAGTCCAGACAAAGACAAAATAAGAAAGGGGAATGCACTATAGGACTAACAACAAAACCCTTTTTTGCTATAAAAAGTTTTTTATTAGTACACAACAGTGAGGTTCATATTTATATATCCATAAGTACATGTAACATAATTTGTTCGGCTTCAATTTTATTTATTATTTTGATGGGTGCATTATAATTATATATGAAGTTGGAATATTTTGTGATATATTCATGCATGAACTTACCATGATTTGGTCATTTCCCTTACCCTCTCCACCTTCTCCTCAACTTGGTCCTCTACTTCTACACTGATCCCCCTTCTCTTTTCAGGAGATCCCCTTTTTATTCTGTTTTTCTCTCTAGATTATGCATATAAGAGAAAACATTTCAACCTCTAAATTTCTGAATATGGCTTATTTACTTATGATGTTCTCCAGTCTCATCTATTTGCCAACAAGTGATGTAATTTCATTTTTTATGGGTAAACAGAATTCCATTGTGTATATGTGTATATATATATATATATATATATATATATATATATATATATATACACATATGTGTATATATATATGTATGTACATACACACACATATATAAATACAAACATCACACATACAATTTTTCTTTATCCAAATTTTCTATTGAGGGACACATAGATTGGTTCCACAACTTGGCTGTTGTGGATGGTGCTACTATATACACTGTATACATGTATCACTATAATATGTTGATTTTAGCTATTTGGATAAATACCAAGGAGTGAAATATCTAAATTCTATAATGTTTCCATTATTAGTAGTTTGTGGAAATTACAACAAATGGTTGTAGTACTTTTCAGTTCCACCAACAGTGAACAAGTGGACCTTTTCCTCTTAATCCTCACCAGAAATTATCAGTGTTTGTATTCTTGATTTCCATTATAACAGGTGTGAGATGAAATCCTAGTGTAGTTTTAATTTCTATCTCTCTTACTGCTAAGGTTGTTGAACATTTTTTTCATGCATTTGTTGATTTGATCATTTTTATTTCTTCTTTGAAAAAATGTCAATTTAAATATTTTGTCTATTTATTGAGTGCATCATTCATTTTTCAAGCTAATTTTTTAAGTTAATTACATTTTCTGGCTATTTATCCCTTGTCAGAAAGGTATCTGGAAAATATTTTCTTCCAGGATAAACAGATTCACAGACAAAAGGATCTAAAAGTGCAAAGGTTCCGAGTTAGAAGAATTCTTGCCATGTTTAAAGAGCCCAGATGTACCCGGAATGAAGTGAGGGACAAAATCTAGATGGGGTGAGCAGTATTGGGAATGAGTAGGGCACAGCTAATCACACTTCTAGACCTTGGGCTGCATCTGTGGCATGGGCTTATCATTGCACTAATTGGACTTTAATTATTTGGCTACACATCTGTTTTACTCACTTTCGTAACTACAGCAAATCCTCCTTTCAAACAGAACATCTTCTTTGTTGCTTCCATTCCTTGCCTAGTGCAAAACACCAAATAGATCTTCTCTTGCATTGCTGAAAGAATTAGAATGAAGGATTTCATTCTCAATTTAATATTCCAAGAATATATATTATGACTGGTGATTTCATGGGAGAACCATCTCCCTCTTTCTGAGGGGTTTCTTTCTGCTTCCAGTTGCTGAAAGTTGCTAGGGTCTATAAACAAGTCAAGATGGCACCCCTGAAGTCTGGTCATTTCCAGTGTCAATAACTACAATGGTTCTCCCACACCTGGAAGCTAATGAGTAATGAGCACCATTAAGGCCTATTTCAAATGTAAAAAACCTTGAGATAATGTACTAAATTGTTCAGAAGGTTGTTTTCTTAGTGCCTGCTGGAATACTACAGGATTTTCTTTAACATCATTACCAGAGTTCCTGCCTTCGCCTTCGTCCTAGTGCCGATGAGGACAAGGGTGGAAGAATTTCCAGTGTTGCTGAGAACTGGATGAGACTTTGGATCAAGCTAGCTGCCTGCAGAACTTACCTGGACTGTGATTTAAGCTAGCTGCCTGTAGAACTTACCTGGACTGTGAGTTAATCTATTGAGACACTGCTTTACCTGGACTGAGACAACAAACTCTAATCTACAACAAATTGTAACTCGGTATCTTTGCTAATGGTGTCATTGCTGGTATAATTTTTCCAAGGGCTTCTTGCATGGAGCCATCAATTGGCTTGGTATTGTGGCATTTTGTATCCTCCCCTTCTGCTTGTAGCAGATCATTTATGGTGTTTGTGTAAAAACCACTATGGTTGTTATTTAATTTAAACAAAAGGGGAAATGTTAGGGTCTGTAAACAAGTCAAGATGGCGCCTGGCATTTTGCCAGAGGGAGTGGTTTGTGAAGAAATGCCAGCGAGCCATTAAGTGTGGAGATTCCTTATTGGTTGGCTGCTGTATCTAGTTTATGTTAATTAAGATAAGCTGTGTGTAATGTATATACACCCCTCCTGTCCTACAATAAACGGCTCCCACTCCTGCTGTATCAATGTACACAAGTTCCTCGTCACCCCCAGGTTATTTTGCTGCAGCCGGACTGCGGCAGAAAGGTACTTGCCTTTCAAGGCATTGCTTAAACTGAACTGAAGAATTTATGAGGAAAAACTGACTCATGAAAATCACCTTCAAGGTGAAGGTCAGAATCTGAGCTAAGTTTTGGAAGTGGAGATTTCTACGAGAAGAGAAGATCCAAAACACTAATAAGCACGTTTAAAAGGCTTGTTCCTTCCTTGCTCCCAAAATGAGTTTGTGGCCTGGATATGCTTTCCTAGTTAAAGGTGTCTTTATCTTGTGACTCAGTGGGTGGTCAGGAGGAGTTTCACAAATAAGTAGTTTGAAGATATTTTTTATACTCCCTCCTACTTCTTATATTATAGCCTTATTAAACCACAATATAGATTCTCTACTCATGCTTGTGTTTCCTTGATGCGCAGAAACTTTTCAATTTGATGCCTTCCTACTAATTGACCCTTTGTTTTATACTAGTAGTTGCAATGCCTCTGGTCTAATTCCGAGATCTTTGATTCACTTTACAGTGACTTTTGTACAGTGTATGATATGAGAATTAGGTTTCATTTTTCTAGATATGGAAATCACATTTTCCCACCATGAATTGTTATAAATGTTATCTTTTCTCCAACATGCACTTTTGGCACCTTTGTCATGGACTGTCTCTGTGTCTTCTATTCTATTCCACTGGTCTTCATGTCTGTTTGTATGCCAACACCAAGTTGTTTTTTTTTTTTTTTTTTTTTTTTTTTTTTTTTTTTTACTATAGTCCTGTAGCATAATTTGAGATCAGATATTCTGTAAAGAAAGCCATTTGATGAACATTGAATCTATAGACTGTTTTTGGTTATATATTCATTTGAATGATATAATTTCTCTTATCCAAAAACATGTAACAGTTTTTACAGCATCAAAGTCCTTCATTTTTTTTTTCTTTAGTGTTTTACAATTTTCACTGTAGAGGTCTTTCATCTCCTTAATTAGTTTTATTCCTAAGAGTTTTATTTTGCTTCTTAGGCTTTTGTGAATGGAATGGTTTTCTTGATTTTACTCTTGGTAGATTCATTATTAGAGTATAAAAAGCTATTGACTTTTGTATGTTGGTCTTGTATCCTGATATTCTGTTTAATTTATTCATCAGATCCAGAAAATCCTTTGGTGGAATTACTTGGATATCCCAGCTACATAATTATATCAGCAAACAGAGATAGTTTGACTTCTTTTCCTCTTTGTATCCCTTTAATTTTCTTCTCCTGCCTGATACCTCTGGCTAGAGTTTTAAGAACTATATTGAAAAAGAGGGGTGAACCTGGATGTCTTTGTCTTGTTCTTGATTTTACAAGAAATGCTTTCAGTTTTTCTCTATTCAGTATGATGCTGGCTTTGGGTTTGTCAAATGTAGCCTTTAAGCTATTGAAGTAAATTCTATCTATCTCTAATTTTTATGGTGTTTATAAATGAATGGGTTCTGGAGTTTCTCAAAGTTTTTTTTTTTTTTTTTTTCCCTAAACTTATTGAGGATGATCTTGTGATTTTTTTTTTAAATCTTTGATTCTATTTTTATGAAGAATTACTTTTTTATGTAAGTATTGAAACAACCTTGAATTCCATGATCCAACTAGATCTTTTTAATGTGTTTTTTTAATGTGATTACCTAATATTTTATTAAGGACTTTGACTCTATATTTATCAGAGATATTAATATTGGTCCACCTTTTTTTTGGTGTTGTTGTTTTTCTTAATGTGTCTTCCTTTATCTGGTTTTAGTATCAAAATGATACTGATTTCAGTAATAATCTATATTGATATTTCTGCTTATTCTCTACTTTTCTTTGCTGTGGGTCTTCTCTCTCATTCTTATGGTTAGTTTGGCTAGGGGTTTGCTATTTTTTTTTATCTTTTCTAATAACCACCTTTTAAAAAAATTAGTTGTAGATGGATACAATACCTTTATTTATTTATTTATTTAATTTTTATGTGGTGCTGAAGATCAAACCCAGTGCTTCACAAGTGCTAGGTGAGCATTCTACCAGTGAGCAATGACCCCAGCCCCCTGCCCCCCAAACCACCTGTTTTTTGCATTGATCCTTTGTATATTTTTTATTTGAAATTTCATTAATTTCAGCTCTCATCTTAATTATTTCATGTCTTCCATTGGTTTTGAAATTAACTTGTTCCTGGTTTATTTGAATCTTTCTTTTTAAAATGTGGATACTTAATGCTATAAACTTTTCTCTTACTACTTTCCTCATAGTGTTCCAGAGACTTTTGTATGTTGCTTTACTGTTCTTATTTGATTTTAGGAATCAATGGAGTTTTGTTCAGCCATAAAGAAGAATGAAATTATGTCGTTTGCTGGTAAATGGATGGAATTGGAGAACATCACGAAACCAGACTCAGAAAGTCAAGAGTTGGATGTTTTCTCTTATATGTGGAAGCTAAAGTGAAAAAAGGAATTAAACAAAAGGGGGATGTCATGAAAATAGAAAGGAGAGAAAAGGTAAAGAGTGAGGGAGAAGAAGGATAGGAAAGGGGAGAAACAGTATAATGAAATAAAAACCAAACTATGTAATGTGTATGTATGAATATATTCTAGTGAATTCCACTTTTTCTATGACTGCACTGTGCCAATTAAGAAATATATAAATTTTTAAAATGAACTAAAAAATAAATGCTTTTTCACTTTCTGTAATTGTCCTCTTAATTTCTTAATTCATTCACTAGATCTTCTTTCAGCTCATTAATAATTTAAGTAATTTATTTACAACTTTTTTTTCTGAAATTCATGGCCTTCTATTTCTGTGCATTTCTTTTTTGGGGATTATAACTTTTGGGGGAGAATTGTTTATTTACTCATATTTTCAGAGGTCCTGGACTTAAACATTTGTTCAGATGGATTCCTCTTCGTCTTTTGTGAGGAAGTCCTCTGGAGTGAAATAATCTCTTTTGCTAAAAGTCCTGTATATCTCTTAGCTTCAACACGTAGGCTCAGTGTAATCCAAGTACTAGTTTCAACTTCCAGAACTCAGTTTACTGTTGCAGGAACTCTCGAATGAATTTATTCTTGTAGATCTGCTGCAATATTGTAGGTTCTTCTAAGCCATTATCTTGGATACTTTCTTTGATTTTGCAGAGGGAGTAGATGTCCAAGTGAGGGATCTGAGGTCCTCTTTAATCATTCCTACTTGGGTCCAGTCATTGCTTTGTGTTTTTGGTTTCCCTTATTCTAAGTACTCTTCTAAGTACTTTTAAAGCTTCAGCAGGGTTAGTTCATTTATGGTGTATCTGTGGATTTATAGTGTACCAGTCACTTCCCAGTCACTCAACAATAGTAGTGATCAATATACAGCATTATGATAAATGTTGAGTGTGTACTATAGCATGTACACAATGCTTATCACAAAAAAAAAGAGGAATGGCAGGGTCAGCTCTTAACAATAGTAACAACAATAAACAATCATGAATTAGGTATATTATTAAAATATACAGGTGTCAACTATGCACTCCTCAGTACTAAAATCCGAAACAACATGAGTGGTGGGGACAGCAGCTATGTAAATTAAATTGTCCTTAAAGATAATAAATGTACAGTTTATTAACAGAAATGAAAACAGGGTAAGATAGCAAAAAATGTTTAAAACTTTTGAAATTCAGGCAGAGAAATTCAGGAGAATTGTAGCAAGTGATGGCTATAAAGGAGTTAAAAGAAATAACGCAAGAAAAAAACAAGTAAATTTGGCTATTGGAAGGGGAAGAGAGGAAGAAGAAGTAATAAGAAAAACAAAAAAGCAAAAAACAATATAGTCATATTTATTCTCTCCTACACACACACACACACACACACACACACACACACACACATACATTCTGGAACCAATTAGCATACATACACACAAACATTTACACTCATGCTTAATGAAAAAAGAAAAGAGAAGAAAAAAGAAAAAACCTTTCATAAAAAAAGAAGGGATTATCTCTTATTTCTGCTGAGGTGTTCAATTCTGTTGACAGGAATGGATGCTCAGGGCATATGCTGCTGTCTTTTCCATTTCTTATTGGGCAGAGCAAGATTTGAGCATTGTTAAACGCATCTTCTTTAAGTTGCTCGCTAAGCCCTCTGTTGGAATGGCCTGGAATGGAAGCTGAATGTAATAGTTTCCTACTTCCTTTCTCACAGGTTTAACGTAAGACAGAAGGAAAAGCAGTGACAATTAGAGTTTTGCCCATGAAAACGTGGTAGATGCACTCCCAGGACAGGTCTGTGAGTTCTAAATGTGAAGTTCACACAGCTTGCGTTTAATTCTGATCAACCTTTCCATTTTTTTTCATGAAGTATTCAGGTAGAGAGAATACCTCCATCCACCCTATTGCTAGACTGATGTCAATTTTTGCTGAACATCTTGATCTAGGGCAGGGGTTCCAGGAACTCCACTCTTGGGGCAAAGCAACCAATTATCCATAAATTTCATATAATCCATCACCTACATATGTGACCTTCCCAGGATCAGATCCCAAGCACAAATGTGCCCATTTTCCTTTCTGTGTTCTCTCTGGCTAACCCCCACTGCCACCAAACCCAACGGAACAGAGCTGCATTCAACCTTGTATCCCTAGCTTGAGTCCCAGTGGGTGCTGTTCCTTATTTTTCCACCTTTTTTGGGCCCTGCCAAGCAGACTGTATAAGTCACATGGCGGGTACATGTAGGGACAGTCAGCTAATGCTTGATAAGAACGTTCAGAGTCCCCCAGCAAAAAGTTACCACCTGGCCATTTCAAATTGGTGTCCCACATGAAATCTCCACTTTCCACTTTCCAGGAGAGAAGCATGAAGCACCCTCCCACATCACACATCAGCTCACTGTACTGCCTCTGGGTCACTCAGACAACCCCTCTGTTCCCTAGTTTTCCCCAGGTCAATTTTCTTCACAGATCTCTCTCTCCTCTCTCTCTCTCTCTCTCTCTCTCTCTCTCTCCTCTCTCCTCCCCTCCACAGTGAACCAATGTCACAATTGTTATCATGTTATCAGCTAAATTCTCCTTATTCTTTCCTATCCTACCAAAATTTCTGTGTCTCTGATTCTGATATTGAATTTTGGGGTATTCCCTCTGTCAACCACCTGCTGGGAAGCAGCGTTTCTGCTGCTTGAATCTCAAGTCATGGAGCATCTAGAAATTGCACCCTTACTGTATTCTGCCATCTTTCCCCCACTGCCCATTTTCCTACATTTTAAACAAGGTGTCCCATATTTTCATTTGGTGCTAGTTCCCATCAATTATGTTACTGGTAAGTAGAGATCAATCTAGGTAGAAACTTAAAATTATTTTCAAAGTCTCTCTATGAACTTTCAGTGTATCTGAACTTGTTTTCATATTCCTGAATGCTTCATCTCAGTTCTGCATTGAAGAACAAGCCAGACCATGCCAAAAACTGCTAGCTTTTTCTTGATTAGAGTTGGATCCTAGTGAAGCAAGCTTTGATTTCACTCTAATAGCATCCTTACTATCCATAAAGCACAATGAAAAGCACTTTAAATATTAATATCAATTGTGACAGAATAGTAGGAAATATTTTTAGATAGCTGAGCTTTACAGAGGCTCCTCCAGTGATATGTTATTAGTATTTAAGACCTCATTATTCATTATTGATTCCTTGCATAATACTGGCAACTGAATATAGAATTCATCTATTTTTAAAGAGGTCTGATCAAAGTGCATTTTTTCAGTTTGATAGCTACAGTCCACAGACACTCTGTGCTCCTATTCTTTTTTTAATTTGAAAGATATTCAAAACATCTCTGGAGTTGTGTTTATTTGCTAATTATTTTTTTTCAGCAGTTGGACATGGATCATTTGCTCATTTATATAGTTTGCCAAATTCACATATGGATCATAAGTAGGTACACATAAGAAAATCCATTTCTCATTTTTGAATACAATATCTACCCACATAAGTCTACTTGTGTATAGATTCAATTCATGATTAAATGATGTTTACATTAAAAATGTTTATAAATTTTTTTATAAAAACTATAGGTTTTATGATTGCACAAAGGTATCTGTTATTTTCTGAAATTAATTCATTTTTTCCCTCATATTTTTTAAGGTTTGCAGTTTTGACTAAGAATATCAGCATCTTTATGGGTGACTGATTGCTCATTGTTATTTATACCTCCAGAAAAAGTATCTCAATGGTGGTAATGTTGTGATACTTGGCTACTGAGTGACTGTTTCTTAAAAATACCAATGACTTTCAACACAGATTTTTTTGAATATTTTCACAAGAGTATCTAAAAAGTACAAAGTCTTCAATGATTTTTTTTAATCTGCCAATCATTTCTAAATCCAATATGTGTTATTTTAATATGGAATGTAATTATTTGATCCAACATTATCTTTTTACTTTGATCCTGTAGTCACTGTTAAGTTCCATGCTGAAGGATGAATATGGAATCTAAATAAAATACATCATATTATATCTTGGCTGGAATAATTAAATTAATTAAGACCCACTGATAGATCATTTTTCATAATGACATGTTTGCTTGTAGGTTTATGCTTAAAATAATGCACTAAGTACTAGTACAGTCATTTCAATATAATTTGTAAGAGTAACACATCTATTACAACATATTTTTCCATCAACAAAAACCATTTTGACTAAAATGGAGGATAGTTTTAATCTTAGATCTGTACTTTTTAAAAAACACAATTATTATTTTTCTGGAGAGGTAAAATGAGTCTGTTAACAGTGGATATCTTTGAAGAAGAAATGTTGAATTTATATACCAATATTAATTCTTGAAACTTCTACTTTATACCTATTTTTAACGTTTATTTATTCATATTATTTTTACTCTTTAAATTTTTAACTAAATGGGAACAAAAACAAAACTAAGATAGGTCAAAAATAGCCAAAAACATGTTTCTAGTGGTGGAAAAATTTTAGTGTCATAAGATATATTAAGTGTGAAGGTTTCTTTTATTGTTCTTTTTCACCCTTGCTCTAGTCTTTAGGATTATTTTGGCTGTCTATAACAGAAAGCACACATTTTTATGTGATTCCGAGATGATTTTATTTAATGACACTACTAAGTCATCAGGATTCGATTTTACTTTGTTTCTTAAATTTTTATGGTGTGGTGTCAGCATCAGCCTATGTCTGATTTCTCTTTTGCTGGAAAGATAAAATGGCTGCTTAAATTCTCAGATGTGTATCTAACACTCAATAATACTAAAAGGAAGAGTCAAGGAGCTTGCTTCTGATAGATGTCTCAGAAGAGTGAAAGACCTACCTTCTGTGAAGTCCATAGTCTTAGCCCTCAGGCATTAATTGGATCATGGGACAAATTATGTGTCTATCATCTTAATCAAGGAAATCCCATGCCTTGTTTTTAAATCATGAGAAAACTGTATTAATTATCCAGGTGTGGGAAACAGGATAATTCTGAATGAATGAGGTAAATATGAGCTTACCTGTTCCTAGGGCTGCAGAAAATAATGCCATCCATCTTCTCATGACATGACAATGAGAAAAGAAAACATTTTTCACTACATTTACCCTGATGCAATTATTTTGCTCAAACATACTATAAAAGTCTGTTGTGTATATACAAATTTAAACTCAAGTGTGTACTATACACACACTACACAAATTAAATAAAACTAATCTGAAAATCATAATCCTTACTTAATCACAGTTGACCCACTAGGAGGTTACTACTTCAATGTACAAGTGTATTCACAATTTGGCTCCAAGCCATTACCCTAGTTGCATTCCCTAACTACTAAATGTTCAGTGATGTGAGAGAATTCTTGCCATTCCTCAAGAGTGCCATGACCTTGTCTTTCTTCTGTTTTCAAGTCTATTCTAAAATCATTCTATTTCTGGAAGACTTCCTTTCATTATTCAAAATTCAGCATCTCTTCAAAGTTACTTGATTCATCCAGTTAATGTAGTTACATTTTCTACTGTGTCCTTATAGACTTGTGTTTATTATTATAGATATAGATTATTATTGGATATTATTTACACATAGAGAGGTCATCCTTAGGATTGGGACCTTGTTAACTGCCCTATATATACTCCCGGGGCTACCTGAAGGCCAGTATAATTCAGATTTAATAGAACTGAATAAGAAATGAACATTTATGAGAAGTGAATTTGGGTAAGTAAGGAAGGGTTGCATCAGAACAAAGATGATAGGATGAAGAATCTGGGTGTGATGGAGTTAAGGTAACTTCTTATATTAGTATATAGTGTCCACGTTAGGGTTTGAAAATTATACCTCAGTCATAGGGAATTAGTGTGAAATTAGTTTTTAATAACCATGATCAGTTTACATGACAAACAACATTTCATAGCTTTAACAAATGAGTCTATCTGAAATAGTGGCTCAAAAATTCTTAGCATATATACAGAATCCAAAGAGGGAATATACTCAATAGCTCAGTCACACCACGTTGGTATTCCGTGCCAAAATCTAATTAGAGAAAGAAAAGTTCATGGGGTGAGAGACCGAGTCAAAACTACAGCCTAAAGTCCCTTAATTGGCACATTGGGGAAGACAGACAGGGTTTGCATTAAGGAGCAGGGAAATTGGCTGTTTGGATAACTCATCATAAATTTGGGGTATTTATTATCTCCATGTGCCTGATTCTGAGCTGAATAGCAGAATTAGGAGCCAGGATTAAAGCAGCTTCATTTTGCCACTGAATAGATGAAAATAAAGGATGAAAATTGATTTGGCATTGAGAAGAAACTAACAGATATTTTAACCAAAGCTATCTAGAAGGTTGTGGGGCTGATTTGCTGATATGCTTGGAGATTAATTATGAAGATCTACACCATGAATCAGATGAAGAGTTTGAAAGTTTGGCAGGCTTTTCAAGTCTAGGAAGTGCTGTCTGATACGTAGAATGCATAATGTATTAGAGAGCTTCTTAGGGGTGATCCAAGAGTATAAAATATATGTGCTCTGACAGTAACCCAGTGGAGCTATTAAAGATGTTGGGGGTGGAGGGGTAGACACGAGGGTGGAGCAGACAAGAAATATTGGCATTTTATAAAATTTTAAAAATTATACCTATTTACATTTACAAGATATATCATATTTTGTTTGCTTTTGAATTTTCCCTTTATAATCATGCTAGTATGTTAGACAAGATATCTTCACCATGTGTTTGTGATCAGCCTGAATAAAATATACAATAGGTGAAAGATGATATCATTGTCAAATTATTAACTCCATCTGATCCGTAAAACAAGCATTCAATGAAAAGAGCACATGACATATATATTAAATTTTGTGTCCATTCTGTCTTTACATTTCATATCAAAATATCTCAGATCCTTTACCTTCAAGGTAGAAACTGGTTAGAAATGTTCCAACTATTCTAGAGTAACGTGGAATTTATATGCAACATTGTCTAAGAGTATCAAAATAAAATTTGATACTCAGATCTGGCCTTATAATATGTCTTAATTGGCACTGAAGAAATCCAGTCCATCTTAATTAGTATATCATCATATTGTAAAATGTAAGTCTTAGAAAGAGAAGAAATGAGAACAACATATTCCATCAAATCATACAAAAATTATAAATCTACAGAGAAAATTACTGATGAATATCCACTTTAACAACATCAAAAGAAAATGTTATTTTACATGTGCCTTTTATACTTTAGCAATACTAAAAGCTAATTTTTTTTTAATATGTTGTGTCAATTGATTTCAGGTTTTTATGATGTGATTAAAATATTTGTGTCTCTTTAAAGAATTTGATTCTGTCTATAAAATTGACAAGTTCTTCAATGACTTTCTCCATGTGAGTCATTGTTGAAAGTTAAGACAACCAAGGACACTGTTCTTCAAAAAGTTTCAGTAGAGTACTTTCTCCAGGACACCCAGTTTATCTTGGAAATGATGAATCTCCCCATCTTTTCTTATAAAAACCATATCCTATTCTGATATTTGATTTCACAATATTTTTCAAATCTTCAGAGGCAGACTCTCTGAAAGAAGTTAATATTACCAATACAGTGTTTTCAAAAATTGTGACCTTAAATACAAGTAACACAAAATTATCAGCTAAATGTGAGAAGCACATCTAAATGGAAAAGGGTATTTATTAATTAACTTATTACTCCTTAATTATAGTCTTTTATGGTAGTGGTGAATTTCTGGACTTGTATTTATTTTTTCTTCTGTCTACTTTGCATTTAATTTGTTTTTCTTTTTCCAGCTTATTCATTTTTAAAATATTCATATAAGCTCCTTTACATTTAAAAAATTAAGTTACATTTATTTCTAACTGCTACACAAATTTACTGAGCATTTGTTTTTCTTCTTTTGAGAAATGTCTCTAGTTCTTTCACTCATTTATTGAGTGGGATTATTAGTTTCTTGGTGTTAATTTTTTAAATTCTTTTTATATTCTGGTTATTGATATCCAATCAGAAGAGTGGGTGGCAAAGATTTTCTCCCACTATGTGGGCTTTCTCTTCATGCTTTAGTTTCCTTTGCTGTGAAGAAGCTGTTTTAAAGAATCATAAAAAAAAAAAGAATTAACTTCTGTCATTTGTGGCAACATAAATGGTTCTGGATGTCATTATGTTAAGTAAAATAGACCAGGCACAGAAAAATAAACGTTATAGGATCTCACTCAAATACTAGAATCTAAAAAATCTGGTCTTTTAGAAATTGATAGAAAGAGAGAGAGAGAGAGGAGAAGGGGGAGAAGTGGGTATCCAGTGACAGAAACAAGAAGTTCTTGTGTAATATTGCACAGTAAGAAGCTATAGGTAACAATAATGTTTTTACATTTCCAAAAGCTAAAAGGATTTCAAAAATTTACACTATAAATTAGTAATAAATATTTGAGGACATAAATGGGCTAAACCCGATTTAAATTTCACACAATGTATACATGAAATGAAAAAAATCACATGGTACCCTATTGATATGTGCAGTTTTTACGCCTTTTTGTTTCTCTAGCTCTTTAGGTTGGAATGTTAGTTATTGCTTTGGAGACTTTTCCCTTTTCTAATGTAATAACTTAAAGCTATAGATTTAGATACTTTAGTTGATTTATATTTATATTTATATTAGATGATTATTTATAGATTTTACCTTTCAAACAGTTTATTTTTTTTGCTTTTTAAATTAAATACATTGGTAATTTAAAAGTATTGTGTCTGTGTAAAAAGTTAGGATTTTTCAATGCATTTAATTTTTACTATAGTGAAAATAAACCCTAGGGCTGGGGATGCGGCTCAAGCTGTAGCGCACTAGCCTGGCATGCGCAGGGTGCTGGGTTCAATCCTCAGCACCACATAAAAAAATAAAATAAAGATGTTGTGTCCACCGAAAACTAAAATATAAATATTAAAAAAGTTCTCTCTCTCTCTCTCTAAAAAAAAAGAAAGAAAATAACCCCTAATATTTCTAATTTATAAATCATCATTACTTGTTTTACCTAGTGTAGAGCTTATTTTGTAAATCTACATACACATTTATAAAGAATGCATATTGCTGCAGTCTGGCTGGGCACAAAATAACCGAGCCACCACAAAGCCTTGTAGATTCAAACTTTATTCCAGCACTCTACACACACTTCTCTGGAATACACTCCCTCCACCAGGCTCCACTCGTCAATTCTCTCCGAACCCCAGGAGAACTCAACAGGAACTCCAAAGTTGCTAGCAGGCGCCTGAGGCAGCAGGATCCACCCTAATCCCAGCAGGAGCTGCCCTAATCCCAGAGCAGGGTCACCTTTCAACCATTCCTTCTAGCAAAATGCCAGGCGTCATTCCGACTAAACTGTGGCTCTCAACAGCATATTTTCCAAGTGTTGGATATATTCTTCTCTAAATTGTAAGACTGGAAAACGCTGCACCACACGACACAGATTACCAAAGAGGTTTCCGCTTTATTACAAAAGGCTGTGTGTTTATATAAGTCTAAGAGAGGTAGCAGGGGCTGAGGTAGATAACAGGTCGCCTATTTATTGGCAAGCTCTTCCATATGTCAGTTCCCAGAGCCCAAGAATTTAATTCTAATTGGGGCTAAGTCTTCCCACCGGCAGGGTTTGAACATTGGCGTGGTGGGAACGTTTTGTGCCAGTGAAAGAAACAAAGAGGAGAAGGAGGGGTCGTTAGACGCCATGCTGGGGTTTTTCTCTGGGGTGCAGCTGCCGTTATGTTTTCCCAACATAAATTATTAATCATTTCAAGACAAGTGATATAATTTTTCTGAACTTCTATATATTCAATAATTTTTTAGTCATTATTTTAATTTCTGTTATAAGGCTATCAAAAGTTCCATGCTATGAATTGAATATGTCCCTTCAAAATTCATATGTTGAAGCCCTACTTACCAATCTGACCAAATCTGGAGGTAGAGTCTTTAAGAGGTAATTAAGGCTAAATAAAGTCTTAACAGGCGTATCAAATTCTAATAGGTGCTAATAAGGAGATGTAGGTAGAAATTGCCATCTGCCAATCAGGAGGAGAGTCCTCACCAAAAAATGCTGGCACCCTGATCTCTGCCTTTTTTTTAGTCTCCAGAATTGTGAGAAAACAAATTCTGTTGTCTAAGCCACCTCGTCTATGGTGTTGTGTTTTGACAACCTAAGCTGAGATCAGACATCCTATATATTGTGAAATTTGTCTTTTGTATTTTTCTTTAATTTTAAAAATTTTACTTGTGTTTTGAACTTATGTCATTCAAAGTGTGAATAGATGTGATTATTGTGTTTTTCTAATGAATCTCTATTCTTAGGAATCATTGCTCTTTTTCTTTGGTAATACTCCTGCCTTAACATTTGTAAAATGTATTTAATCTTGATTTAACTGTTTAGTATAATGGAATATGAAACGTAATATATAGCTACTCAGCCCCTTTATGCTGACTAGTCACACTCCACTTAGGTTTAATCTGTTTCTATATTAAGTGAGTCTTGCTTTTCCCTGCCACCGACTTTTCTTGCATATTTAATTTAAATATTTAGTTCAGTATCACTCGAGTATTGAATGATATGAATTAGGCCTACCATACATTAACTGCTATTTATTTGCTCTTTTTTTCCATTCTTTCTTTTCCTCAAAATTTTAAATAATATTTTTCTAAAATTTCAGAATTCCATTTTAGTAAATCTATTGGCATTTTAACTACATCTTTCTGTGTTTTCTCTGGGGATTAAAATTCATATCTTTAAATTTCACTGTATTTTAGACTTATTATTCTACTGATCTACTTAAAATTTAGAAGCCCCGCAGCTATATAGAGCCTTTAACTCAATTTGTGTTAGAAGTGCTATGAGTATTAAATCTACTTGGATTAGAAACTCAGAAGATGGTTTTATCACTTTTGTATTAGACAGTTTTATGTATTTAAAATAAATTTTTTAAAAATGTTCACTTGTATTACCCTCATATGTATCATTTGTGATGCTTTTTATTGCTTCCTAATATATTCTTTAACTTCAATTTGAAGGACTTTCTTTAGCATTTCTTCTTGGCATTTCTTGCAGAAAAGTACTCTTAGCTTTTATTCATCTCAAAAGGGCTTAATCTCGTGATTACTATTCAAGAATCTTTTTCCTGATTATGAGATTCACTGTTGACATTTTATGCCATTCCTCACTCATGTTTGATATTTTACAAACTATTTGTGTTGTTTTGTTTGGTTTTTACATCTGTTGACTATGATATGCTTATGGTCGATTGTGTTGTTCCTCTTAGTTTGCTGAGCTTCTTGAATCTTTATATTTATTACTTTGAGCATTGGGAGTGCATTTACAGCTATTATTTTTTCAAGTGTTTTGTTTTCTGCCCATTCTCTCTTCCTATTTTTTTTTGTTTCTAAAAATAAGGTGTGATAAGTTTTTGATATTTTTCTATATGTCTCTGAGATTATTATTTTTTAATTCTTAAATCTTTGCTTTTCATATTGGATACTCTTTATTGCTTTATCTTTAAGCATACTCTTTCTTTCCTATGTCGTCTCCCTCCATTTCTCTGTTCCACCAAGTATATTTTAAAGGTTTTAATTTTTAGCCTAGTGTTTCCTTCCTTTAATTCGAAGTTTTCTATTGTGAACTTTTTTTTATCATTATTAACCCATTTTTCTTTTCATCCTGAGTATAGTTATAATAGCATTTTAAATTTTTGTTTCCTGTTATCTACATCTAGGTCATCTCCCAGCTAGATTGTATAATTGTCTTCAGGGTGGGTCACATTTTTTTTCTTTCCTTCTTTTCTTTCTTCTTCTTCTTCTTTTTTTTTTTTTTTTTGTTGTTTTTGGTAGTGGTGTTGTTGTTATTGTTGCTTGTTTGTTTTTGTAGGAAGAATGTTGGCTAATATTATAAGCATTGTAAATTTTATTTTGTTAAAACTCAGCATCCTATGTTCACCAGAATTATACTAATTACTGTGTTGCAACATGCAATGTACTTTGTTGTCAGATTAAACATTCTCTTTCTTGAGCAGAATTTCAATAATATCTTAATAATTAACATTCACTAATCTATATATTTTCATCTTGAAATTTTTTTCACACTCTACTTTTTCCAAAAATGTATGTAAAATAGTTGTAAATTTGAGTTTTTTAAAACAAATTATCCTTTCTGATTTTTTAACAGCTTATGCATGTGTGCATGCATATGTGTGTTTATTCAGGAATTTTATGAAAATAAAATTATAATACTATATTTCTTGATTTATCATGGTGCATTATTATAAGAAATTAAATCAATCAGAATATTTGATATTTTATCAGTAACAGTAACACTTAAAATGTTATTAGAAATCTACTTTTTTATTGAAATGGCTAGATTTTCAAAAATTACTTTATTAAATTTCATTTTATGATATAGGATCAATATCCATTAAATTCATCTTTTTATTTTGACAGAGGTAAATATAAAGAAACATTGTGTGTAAGTGCATTAGAATAAAGGGAATTTTAAGCAATGTCATGATTTTTATATTTCTATTTTATCTATCAAAGTCGCATAGCAACTTGTTTCTAAAATTATTTTTAAAGAGAAGAAATTCTTAAACTATGTTGAAACAAGGGACTATGCTCTATCTCAGATGGATAGCTTCATTATATTCACTTTCTAGAAACAACAATAGCAACAGTCTTAACTAACATTTCATATATGACAATATGATGATAGATTGGCTGAATGTTTAACTAAAGGTAACATTTTTTAAAAATATATTTCTTTTAGTTGTCAATAGAACTTTATTTTTATTTATTTATATGTGAAGCCAAGAATCGAACCCAGTGCCTCCCACATGCCAGGCCAGTGTAACTTTTATATCCTCATACTTGAAATAAAAAGTGGACATTACTTTTTGCCAAAATAATAGTTTTGCTTTAAAAAACTATCATGGAAATTAGTCTTCTTGTAATGTAAATGGGAAATTATATTCTTAATACTAAAGTGAGTAGAAAAAAGTAAAATTACTTTGTTTTAAAAAAGGCTTTTGAAATAATTTTAATAAAATATTTGGATATAGGTTTTTCAGGAAAATGTTGCACTAACTTCTGTGATAGTAATTTTTACATTTTACACAATATATGTGTTAAGCAATATTACTAAAAAAGCCAATTCAAAAAAAATCGATAACTAAAGTAAATTTAATAAATAATGCTCTTAATAATATATTACACATTTATCTCTAAATGTGTTTTATTATGCAGTTTGAACAATTTAAAATTTGTTGTGACTAATAGCATATAAAAATATAAATGAGAGGATTGAACTCTATTGTTTGAATGTAATAATAAGAAACCAGAAGTGTACTATAAAATAGATATGACCCCATCAATTTCTTTGTAAATTATGATCAATATTTTCTATGTTTATGAGAGCAAGTAATAAAATGCTATTAAATATTTGGTCTGTGAGTTATTGTATAATATGTTTACGTATAAATAAGCTAAGAACTATTTAACATTTAGTAGAAAATTAGATTAGGACTTAGTTTCAAATAGATGTTTATGATGTAACTATCTGAAGACTATTGAATATCCTTTTCATTAATACCAACAAAATATGAGAGAATTACGTGAATTTTGTTTATGAAATTTATCTACAGTATCTGAAAAATCATGTAGTAGTCTCAGAATATATTTGTTACCCATTTCCCAAGGACCAGATCACTTCATTCTTACAATTATGCTATATTATATTATATTAATTGTCAGTAATTTTCAAATCTGAATTCTTTCTTGCTAATTGTAGGCCCCGTTGTGAAGAGTTGAAAACAATTCTTAATTTTGAATAAAGGGGGAAAAAGCTGATTACTATAAATGCAGTGTTGCTTATTTCTTTCATGGAACTCTCCTCTAGTAGTGCTACATTCTTGGTAAAGTATGAAACCATTAACAAAAATTTTCTTTATTCTGAGTACTAAAACAAATTCAGTTTTATGATCCTTCACTAAATCATTCTTAGCCAATATACTTTCTTATTTCTGTGCTAAACAATATTGTAACCAGGCCAAAAAAAATTATCTGTTTTTTTTCAAAATGTACTTATTCCCAGAGCACAAAACTGTGAACCAATTAAAGTGACTTCCATGATCATGATTTATAAATTTTTCTTAAATATTGCTTGAAAACCCTCATCTTGTTGTACTTGACTCTCCAAAGCTGTCATTGCATAAATTCTGCTCAATACCAATCAGTTCTCCACCTAGAGAAAAAGTCTCAGTGTTACACAGCCCAGTCCCTAGACCTCTATAAAAATCCTCTATTAATTTTCTCTCTTTAACCCACTATGTATCACTCTATAAAAGTAGTATGTTCTCATATTGCTATATATTTAATGACCGGGTGTTGCTTGCTGATAGGCTTTCTGGTTCACATTTTTTAAGGAGTAGATAGCTAACTATCTTGTCAAGTTTCCTCAGGATCCTTTCCTTGTCAATTCTGGAGACTCCCAGATTGCAACCTGTGTTCCTTCAAGGCCCTTTGACCTCTGTATTGGTGGATCTCTCCGACCACAGGGCAGTAAGTTTACATTGCATTTAGGCTCTGACTACTTTTCATTGAACTCAAAATGTTACATTCATTTGATTTCTGGAGATGAGGAATCTTCCCATGTATTTTGTTTATTATATTAGATTTAAGAACTCTGACACTCACTAAAAACTTGTCTGCTATGAACAACAATGCTGCCTATCTTTGCATATGTCCTCCTCACTTTCACAAACCCAAAAGAGGAAGTTCTTAGGGGAAAAGGCGGTAATCAGTGTGATAAATCCAGCCTCAAGATAGCCCTGGGGACTTAAGAGCAATAAAAGTTTTCTCAGACTGAGATGCTTATAGAATGCTATTATGAGAATATAGTGCAGGTGTAAACATTCTTTTCAAAACTTCTGGTAAATTCAATTTGTTGGATTTTTTGGAGATGACAAGTATTGGATCACTGGCTTGATGCCTGAAACACTCTAGATCACACCTGACTGATCACTGTGTCTAGTTTAAGAAACTGACTATAGAAAAGATAAATGATCATACCATAAATGAAAACAGAATTCCGATCTAGTACTTCTGCAATAAACAGTTCATAAAGCCAAACTACAACTTCTGCAGCTCTAGGAAAGGAAAGCCAGGACTGGCTCAATGAAGTCCTTCTTCTTTAATTTTTTTGTTTCTGCTTTCAAATGGATCAGCCTCTTGTTTCTTAGTCACTTGTAAATTTTCTGAGTCTATATCTATGATCTTTCAAGCCAGATTATTACTTCACACATGTATTTACTCTATATTGTGGTTCATGTGTTTATTGTTTTCATGGTATAATTTCAAAATTCAGAAGGAAAAGAGGAACTAGAAAGAATGTGAAAATACTCTATGTACCTTTATATTTCTCTTCCAAAAATTGTGCTCAGAAAGTAGCAAGAAAAATAATAAAGAATTGGCTCACGTGATTATGTAGACTGAGAAGTCTAAATTCCAGTTTTAGAGTCTGAGGCAGAATCTCTACAATCTCAAAGATCATCAGGCAGAAGGAAAAAATTCTCACACTTCCTCTTATCCTATTTACTCTTTCAGTGAATGGGGCACACCCACATTATGGAGGGCAATTTATCTTACTCAGTCTAGCAATTCAAATGTTCTTATTATTCAGAAAAATTTTCATAGACACACCCAGAAATGTTAAGCCAAATAACTGGGGACACCGTAGACCAGTCAGGTTGGCATAAAAAATCAACACTCACAGGGAATATTTATCGTTGGAATTTTGACAGTATTCATGTTTGGTGCCAATTAGATGTCATTAATGTTCCCTTCCTCACTTGTGCCATAGACCTTGCTTGACAATACTTTATTGTGACTTTACTAAGCCATGTAGGTTCATGAAATTCCCACATTGAAGCAATCTATTTTTCCATCTCAGGTTATCCACTTGGTTTCATGTTAACTAACCAGTCAAGACTAACTTTGTTTTTCTTGATTTCATTGCTGTAATAATATGATACATTTTGTAAGATCAATTTGGATAATGGAAATATAGAACCTGAAAAATCCATGTCTCCCTACACAGTTATTAATCATTTTATGTAACCACTATTCTGAGGAGAATCTTTTGGATTTTGAACAACCCCAGTGCCCACAGTCTGATGGTTCTTGTAGTAGAACTGTCAGGCTATAGGCTGGATGTCCAGAAAGCCACCAGCCTCTGCATTTAGCCAGGTTGATTAGAAATGCTCCTCAGACAACATGCTTGCAATCAGAATTATCATGGATGGAAACTATCATAACCCTGTTTCCTTCCCCCTAGATCCTAGAGTCAAATGCCATTGTCAGGCTTTCAAGGTTTGCAGATAACCATAGAAGACTGTGAATGGGGGTGCCAAGAGCCAGGGAAATGAGTGAACTTTCTGAAGTGTGATGACCATGGGATCTGATCCTATTTGGTTGAAAACCGTTTCTACAGGCCAACTACAGTAGTTTACATAATAAAACTCACAACTTTCTCATCAAGGCTGCTTCAAGAACCAACTTCTTATTAATGTCATAAACTCCACCAAATCTCAATTGGTTTTTTGTATGTTTATATTTGTCTTAAGATCATCACAACTAGGTTGTACAAACTTATACTCTCCTGGAACTTGTTCCTCTTTCTGTTATAAAATTAAACAAAAATTATATTTTTCTGGTACTTTGAGGAAGAACTCAGCCAAAACCTTCCAATAAGCCTGAACCTTAAAATGTATATGAGTCAGGGTAAGAATTCTAATGGAGGCTTTTGTATCACTTGTCCCAGAAGTTAAATGTCATAAATCAAGTCTATGTATTACCCATATACATTCTCATGGAGAGTCCTTAAAATTGTTCCCTGGGACTACTGTTCTAGTCCAAAGGCATAAGCCTACCTGCTATCTGCTGGAATATCCTTTAGCCCACCATCTGAGTGTTAGCAGATGTTGACTAGAGTAGGGCAGAACCTGGGCCTGCTCCCAGGAATCCTGGGTAATCACTGTATCTTTCTGAATGCAAGATAGAGTTGCTCCTGTCAAACTACCCACAGGGGCAGGGCTATTTCTAAGTCTTTCTTTAATAACTTTGCATTTCTAGGCAATTGTAAGTGTTTTCCAAATTTATTTACTCCAAAGAACAAAACTGTACAGTTATTTGAGGAAGATGGTCTGTGGAGACCTCTACTTTGGAAGGTTTGTAGGTGCATGGCTTTAAAAAAAAAAAAAAAAAAGCAACTTCTTCTTGGTTTCCCACAGGGGAAACATGCCTTGTACTTCACCAGTTGGGATATGCAGGGCACTCTCAATTCTTTCTGTACAGTATTTTCCACAGAGCAGCCAAATCAACTTTCCCTGGGAGATTGATAGAAATGTGCTGTCGCAGATGGGCCCTAACAAGAACCCCAGGTGATTTGTATTCACATCCAAATTTGGGAAACTGCTCTAAAGGCAGAGCACAACCTACAGAAGGGCTTCCACAGCTGGAGTCTAAATGCAGTACCCACTTCCACTCCACTATTCTCTCACATACCAGATATAAATTATTCACAAATGGGAAAAAATATTCATTTTGCTTCACCCACAGAACATGTATGTATGAGGCATGGAAACCCAAAGGCATACTCCCTGCATATGGTTCATTTATTAAACATTAAAAGAACATTAAAAGAAGTTTTCCCTTTGTCTGGCAGCCTTGTATGTTTTTAAATCCTGGGGCAAACTCCTTGTTGAGGTATTCAGAAAGAGTGGTATTGTGTGTGTTTGTGTGTGTGTGTGTGTGTGTGTGTGTGTGTGTGTGTTTAAAAAGGGATATTATGAAAATAATAACATTTTTAGGCAGATTTCTACTAGAAAAGGAATTTGTGTCAGGCCTGAGATTATAAAAAAGGAGCAGTGTTATAGTTTGTATATGAAATTTCCTCAATGGCTCATGTGTCCCCAGTGCAACGGTATTGAGGGCTGGATCATGAATACTATTCAAGTATAAATCCATCAATGAATTAATTCATTGATGAGATCAGACTATGGGAGATGTTGGAAACTGTAAGAAGTAGCACCCAATTGGAGGAAAGAGATCACTGGGGGTATGCTCTGGAAGGGCATACCTTGTCTGTAGTATTTTTGTCTCTCTCTGCATCCTGGCTGTCAAGAGATGAGCTGATGTACTGTCACACTACAGGCCCAGAATCAACGGAGCCAGCCAACCATGGTCTGAAACCTCTGAAACAATGAGCCCAAATAAATTTTTCCTCCTCCATGTTGGTTTTCTCAGGTATTTTGTCACAGAGAAAAAAAAAGTTCATTAACACAGGAAGTGTCCAAGTACAAACATGGTAGAAAATTTAAATAGATCAAACATTCCAACAATCTCATGAACTTTGATTGCACTAACTGGCTTAAAAAAGGGGGGAGGGGATTAGTTTCTGAAGGATGGACAATCAACATCAGGATGCAGTCATGGTCTGGCTCTGATAATTAGTGAATAACAAAACACAAATGACCAGAAATATATTTACAAAAGTTGAAGCCCCTGATAGATCCAGTCCACATGGGTGCTGGGACTAGACAAAGATGGCTCTGGTGGTTTATTTAAGGGGGTACATTTCCGAGGTCCAGCCCTGCAGGGGGAGTGAGGGTCCAGGGGGTCCTGAAAAAGAAGTTGCATCAGCGAAAGAAGAGTCGGGATGACAGGTTGCAAGTGATGAGCAACCTCCAAAAGACATCTCATGCTGCCTCTGGAGGGACCTTTATTTTTAGACCTTTTTTTACAGGTGTTTTTTCAGGTAGTTAATGGATAGCTTCAAAGCCCAAAACTTTTTTGATTTACATAATTTTCAAGAATTACAATTGACATACATTGATTACCTATTTGAGTACATTGTTCAAAATATTTTTCTGTAACCTTAGACAATCATGATTAAGTTTTTATGTTTTCACCTCAGTCACTAGGTGCTAGGCGACGCAACTAGACTCCATGACCCCTGACCTATTATTCACTTCTAACTGTAAAGCATCCCTATAATTATTTCATTAACTTTTAACTTTAAAGCATACTTATGATTATTGGTAAGCTTTCTTCCTTCTAAACTAAGATCCCAGTAAAAAAAAAATTAAAGTAGTGAAAGTCTATTATTTAAAAGCCTATTACTCTGAAGTGCCTCTAAAATATATCTATGTTGATTTTACATCATTCTATTTTTAATTTCCAAGATAATTTTCTTTTTTCATATGACCTATTCAACTGCTTTCTTAAAGAACTTCCTTGATCCTTGGTCAAAGCACACCAATTCTTATGTCTTTGTAATCTTTAACTAAAGGGCAGGCTTTACACCTCAACTCATTTGTCATTTATATTAACTATGTGTTTTCCATTTTCATCATAAGTTTCTGTGTAAAGCAAAGGAAAGTCTATTGGTTGGGGAATGTATTTTTATTAGCCTCTTGTCCTTGAGGGGATACCATAAGCTACATACAGTGGTCCTTGTACTGTTGGCACAAAATTGTCTTTCTGTAGCTAGTCTGTAGATAGGCTATTGTATAGATTGTGGCTTTAGGATGGGTTTGGGGTGGGGGCACTTTTGTAAATTTTTTTTTTTTTTTAACAATACTAGTTTATTTTTTTCTCAAAGTTCTGTGGGTTGACTGGACAATCTTCAGCTGGATTTAATGAGCTCACTGATGTGGCTGCAGATAGCTAGTGTTTGAGGTGGGCCACGGGTGTTCTACATGGCTTCACTCATATGTCTGTGGCCTCAGCTGGGACTGCTGCAATGACTGAGATGGCCAGGTCACTCTCCATGGGCTCTATCATCTTGTGCTTTTTCACATGAAGCCAGAAACATTCTGAAACATCAAGCCTTAGGAAGCAAGCACTTATCCAATTGTCAACCATGGGATAAATATTTATTGTTGTTTAAGCTTGAGGAATAACACCATTGTTTGTACCCTAAGAAACACTGAAACTCAACTCATGGCATGCCTCAATTGTATCCTTAGTCTCCATTCTGGGCATTTTCCTGGAATCTCAGGTAATAGGTACTTTTACTATTGATGGATGTATGCCCTGTTATCCATGTCATGAGTATCATAAACAAAACACCTAACATTCCTAATGGTTCCAGTTTCCAGATGGTGTGGCCTTGCCGCAGCATCCCCCACACTGTGACCCTGTCAGACAGCAGGTGCAGGAACACCTTCACCAGTACATCAAAGGCTGGGATAAGGTTTCAAGAGTGGAGTCTTGCTTCCTGATGTCTTTCAGTCAGCAGGTTGACTGACATTTTGGCAGGTTACACCCATCTCAGGTGCTGTGTGGGATCTTTGGTAGAGTGTGAGGGAGAAGTTCACCTGCATCAGGTGATCAATCCCTGTGGGTATGTTATTGGAGGTTTCCAATGCCAGACCTATCCTCTCATTAGGCAGTAACCCACATGCAACCCATGCACGGCCCCTGACATGGCCTTACTTTGGTGCATGTGCATGATTAGAATGTGTACTTGTGGGGGTGTTTGCGTGTGTATGCGTGGAGAGGGAGAAGGAGGGGGGGAAGAGAGAAAGAGAGAGAGAGAGAGAGAGAGAGAGAGAGAGAGAGAGAGAGATATCTGGAGCCAAAGATAAGTGGTCTTATAAAGTGAAGATAATTTGAAATTTCTTTTTCTCTCTTTTTATTAGGTCACCAATCCTATCAGAATATATCCCCACATTTGTGAACTCATTTAACATCAATTATCTTTTAAAAGTCTTAAATCCAATACAGTCCTACGGGAGGGTAGGATTTCATTCAACATGTGGTTTTTGCAGGGACACAATTCATTCTCTAGCACCCATGAAGATACTCATAAAACTCAGAATCTCCATTTAGTCACAAATCATATTGGAGAATCAAATTAAATTTTTCATTTTGCATTAATGATAATTTGATAAAACGCGACCTAATAGTCTCTCCTAGGTTTCACAAATAGAACTATTTGGTGTTGGATAAGGTATTACATTTTTCATTATTTAAAAAGTGATAAATATTTTTAAAGTTATTTTTCCTGATTGAAATAATCAAGCTTGAAGTTCTCTAGCTCAATTCATTTTCTTTTAGTTAAAGTGTCCTTTGAAAAATGTTTAAAGCATCACATTTTTTTAAAGCTATAGCAAGGTGCTAAAATGAAAAAGAAAGCATTGTTTTTCCCTTTATTTCTTAAAAACATCTCTTAGAAGAAAATAATGAAAGAATTCAGAATGTACCCTGCTGTTTTTCTATAATTATAATTTTGTTATCTTACGGAAATACAACTGTGTAATAGTTCATTACAAGGTATTATACTTTTGATTTTACAAGCAAAATATCTCATTTCTTTATGGGAAAAATAGAATTTTTCTCATATATGTTTACTAAACTTCCTAATAGCATTTCTTGACTATCTCTGTCAATGACATAATTACTTAGAAAATAAAGTTCAAATGGGCTTGTTAAATACCCATTTTGCCTCTTGGTTTTTCTGTCTTCAGTTATTTTCTAAAGTTATTTAATGTGAATTCTCAAGATTCGAATGAAAGATATAAAGATATCAAATGACCCACCCTTCATTGAAACTTGAAGTTTGTTTGTTTTTTAATCATACAGGTCATTACCAAAGTGGCATTATATGACTATAAAAAATTCACTTTAGCAATCAATAGAAAGGAGAATATCTATTTTCTTTATCAAAGACAACAAAAGGAAGATAAAGCTAAAATATGTGACAGAGGATATCCTTGAGAATCAGCAACAACAGGCCTCATAAGAAATGTATCATTTCCTCCCCCAATTTCACAGAACGCTTTGTCTGTGATCAATACAATTATCAATTTCTGGAGAGGTTAGGTACAGGATGGCTGTGAAAAACACTGAATTACATTCTTTCTCCATTTACTGGGATGGTAAGTAAAAAGCTCAGTCAAAAAGAATTCTCATATTCTCACATTAAGTTAATCAATGACAAAGAATTAAGAATGTTATATCTCTAGAAAGATATAGATTCATTATAATTCACAGAAATAAATGGATAAATAGTTTGATACCATTTACTGGACTGTAAAAAAATCTAGAAAATAATGAGGAATGGCAAAACAATAAAACAAAACAGAAGAAAAACAAAAGACTAGTCTTCTATTCAATGCTAATCAAAAATTCACTCTAAAAAAAAAGAGTGGCTCTGATTTTTAGAATTTGGCAGATAATGTGTATTACAAGCACTGAAGGTATCTAAGAAATACAAGGAAATGAAATAGAAATATGAACTATAAAAACATTTTTTAGTGTATAAGAAAAGTCAAAGATTTATTATTTGTTCTCAGTTAATGGAAGAAAGATGACTTAATATTTCGATTCTATTATCTGCTTATCAAAAACACTAAGAAAGTATTTAGACTAAATGATTTCAACTCTTTGTTATGTGAGGGTTGCTAAATATCTTAACTTTTCATAGGAAACAGAAAATGCAGTTGTTAATCCATGACATCTTTTAAGCCTATTTATCCTAAATCAGACAATATTTTATCCTCACGTGCTGAGGAGCTTGCCCTTCCAGCATTGCCTGTGGGGAGCTTAAGGTCATGAAGAAAGACAGTGTCAGAGAACAGTGTTTTATTGCACAACAAAAATAGCTTTTATAGTGGTTATATGCCAATTTACATATAACAGTCATGATAAGCCAGAGGTGATACACAACATACCATCTTATGGGAATTCAGACACCAAGAGTCCAGGAACTACGGAGGCTAACCTTGCACCAACAGAAGTATAACTCCTTGTCAAGGGAGCAAGGAAATGGTCCTTGCCAGTGTTCTGAAGCACTCTGTTGCAAACACAGCATTCTACATTAGGACTTCCCTGCTGCAAAATGAGCAACGTAAGCATTACTCCATGCAGGTCCAGAGTCAGGCTCACTAGCACCCACCCCCAGCCAAAATTCAAGTTCTCAATCATCATCATCATCATTGCACAGGAAAATTTGACTTTGCATTCTATACTCCACAACACAAAGATATATAAAACAACTTCATTTGGTTCCTCTTTCATTGGCTGAGGACCCATATTCTTTGCTCATTTTATTTCCTTAATGAGCACTATTGAATCTTTAGTCTTCCTAACTTTTCTGACACCTTAAGAACTCCAATTCTTTAAAAACATTTTTAGTGTATTGTTTGGCCTGAACTACAGAATTAGTATGCCTGCAGTTCTGTTGACCTATTGTGACATAATAAACCACACTAACATTTGTATTGCAAAGCAATACCATTTTTTTTCTGCTCACTGATTACCAACAGGACATAATGAGGATTGTTGTAGTTCACAGTGTGTGAAGCCTCAGTTGGGAAAACTGAAATGGCTAGTGGTTTGAATTTGAATTTAGGATTCTTCAATAAATATTTCTAATTCTCTTCATACTCTGCCCCAAACGTGCCTCCCTTCAAAAATCACAATAAAGTCTCTCTTGCATCCTCTTTTTCTCTCTCTGTCTGTGACCAACCTTGGTCTCTCTTGGTTTCCTCTTGCCTGATGTGGTATTTCCTCACTGCTGTTAGGAACTGTGAGTAATAAACTATATTTTTAATGGCTATCCTCTCCTAGTACATTGGCCTCACAATACCTGAATAAAATAAAATTCATATTTATAAACAAGTTGGTTCATACTTTTAACATTTCAAAAATTCTCACTTTATGTGATACCTTGTGTGACTTTATTAGAGAAACATCCTGTTTTATGAGGGTCACGTTTAGTTTACTGGTTCTGTGCTCTTTTAACCTGCCATTGATAGAAATGCTTAAATGTTTAAATATGGCCTTTTCAATTTTTTGAAATAATGTTTTGATTTGGCATTTTCTACCATAAGATATGTCCCTAATTATGTAGTTGCACTATCCTCTAACACAACTTTTGAGATATATTTTCCAAATATTTTCTACCCAATTCCTGGTTGATTGATTCAATGTATTATCTATTCATTCTGTTATTTATCTACTTCTTTTTCCATCACTCTCTATAATGGTGACTCATTTCAGTGAGTATTAAGTTTTTATTAGGTTTTTATACATGGAAACTGAGTATGATTGTATACACAATATCAGAGTTTCAAAAGGTGAAACCCCTACTTTACACAAATATTGATCAATGCCTGTTTTGTGACAGGCATTGAAAATAAAAAGATAATTAAAACCAGTGTTTCTACTCATGCCGTGTGAGTACATTCACACAATCCCAAATTTCATGTTTTATTCCTGAGAACTTTTAGTTACACTTGATCAAAACTTCCTGCCAGCATGACATACTGAAGACATTTTATATCTTCTTATCCTTTTGATCCAACCTATGTTTATATATCTTGGCTTCTTCTAGGGATTTGCTTTCGAATATAAATTATAGAAATAAAATGAAGTTTTTTTTAAAAAAAAAACTTTTCAAGATAAAGAACTAATGAGTCATTAGTCACATATAAGAACATAACATCTTTGTATTTTAAAGTATGAATAAAACTTGGAAAATGAAGGGGTTTGTTTTTGTTTTGTTTTGCTTTTTATTAATCCAAAGTAGTTTCATGATGAAAATTCCAAGAAGTCTAATGAGCTTATTAGCTTCATGATTTTGATAGCACAGGCAAAATAACTAATAATGCTCTGCAGTGGTCATTGACTTTGCCATTTGGATTGGAAGCAGTTCAGCTGAGTTCTAAAGAGAACTGATGTGGAAGGCTATGCATAGGTAGTACAGAGCATGCTATTGGCAGGAAACAATGAAAACAGACTTGAAATGCTGAGATTTGGCAGAGTACTCAATTGCTGCATATTTGTAAAACAAGCCTGGTATATAGTAAATTTTTCTGTGCACTGTGAAAGGCTGGATAAGAAGGGTATAAAGATAAAAAAAAAGATGGCAAAAGGACAGTGAGATAACAGTTCAGATTACTTTATAAGTAAAATAGGTCTTAGTATTCAGACCCTCAAATAAAGTGTTTCTCTTTCTTCAATAACTATTTTTCCTGGTTAAGCAATTTGAATAGCTTTTTAATCAATAACATGAATGTACTCTAGCCCCCAAATGAAGACTTCTCTTTGCTGGACTTTGCTTTATTTTTGCATGTATAAATATAAACAGTTCAGTATTTTAAGTGAGGTTTATATTTATAACTAATCAGATGTAAAGCCACAGATAATGTCAGTGTTTGCATTGATTTGGCAACATATATGGTAAGCCATGACATACTGCAAAACTTAATATTTCTGCATATTACTTTTTAGCTTAATAGCATTCAGGGTCTTCTTTTTTATCAGAAACATTATTATCTTTTATTCAATATAAATGTAAGTTTCCAAAACATCATCTCTTTTGAAAAATAAAAAGCTTCCAATTTTAGCATTCACATGCTATTAAAACTGAAAATCTCATTTGAAAGTGAGATGTGGTGCCTTTTCAATATAGGTATTTATTTGGCTTTGATGTAGAAACAATCTCTTGAGGAAAGCATTCATTTGGTTTACCTTTATTATAAAAGTATACACAATTTTTTTCTGGCATTTTTATTTGCCCATTTGAGAATTATATTACTTTTTGAAAAAGTATGATTCCTCTTCCTTTTCTGCTGTCAGTTGTCATGTGACTTTTCTCTCCTGAATTTAAAAAATAGCTAAAGGAGATACCAGTTATGTTTAAAAAGAACTTTAAAAGCCACATGAACTTCACCATGCTTTTTTTTTTATACTCTGCCACAGTCACCTCAATTTTCTTGCTAGTGATTTCTCTGCTCATCAGTGTCCCTGGAGTGAGGATGATGAAGATATGCAAGCAATATGCTTAGGCAGTTCAGGAGTAGACTTTTAACACAGAGCAATAAAAGGCCTTGGTTCTTTTAAGGCACTTAAGTGTGAGGGGTATTACTTTGGCATATCTTGACCATTGCAATTTCCATTAGTTAGAAATAGCATTTAAAAGCATTTATTTTAAAGATAAAATAAAGTGCCCTGTAAGAAAACATCAATCCTGAAACCAAATTTCTTTCTATTCAGATGTTTATGGGAGAATGGACATGCCTGAGTGTTATGAAAAGTACGTACAGCATCTCAAAGTGGGAAGATAAGAAGAAGGACTTCACCTAGGCAATATCCACTCCAATATTACACTCCAAATTACCCTGAATCATTTCAATTCCTCCATTGTTCATAAATTGTTTGCTGAAGGTATTTGATTACATTTTAAAAAAATATTATGTTGTTCATTTCTTAATTTTTTTTTTTTTTATTCAACAGGCATTCACGGAAGATCTGCTTTACAAAATAGTTTTCTAAACAAACTACTAGGTGAAGATCTCAGGATGAATTGTAATAGTGATGAGAGAAAATGCAAACACTTGATCTAAAAGGAAGAGAGAAATGCAAGTCTTCTTGGAGTATAGAAAGAAAGAGATTGATTCTGATGAGGGGACGAGAGAACACAGCATTTAGATTGAACACATTTAGAGGAGGCATTTGATGGAAGAAGGAAAAAAGAAAAAAGCAGGTAGTTCATGCTGTGTTGAGTTACCACAATCAAAAAAATAGCAGTATTTAAGATTCACAACATATCTAAGAAATTCTAAGTGAATTTTTAGAGAATCTGGTAGTGATGCTAGACTGGTAGTGTGGCTTAGAATTATGGTGGAAGGAAACCAAAATCTGAAACTTCAGATAGCACACAACTCTACACAGACTTCTGCTTTTACATTTTTGGAAAGGATATCCACAGTATATACAGAGAGTGAAGTGACATCAGGTTGTGACATCCTCAACCAAGTCTTTAGAGGAGAAAAAAAATGTCATAGGTCATTTCAATGAAGAAAAAAATAGCATTCACAGGGACTCCCAATTTCAGCTTTGATAAGCAAAAAAACTCCAAAGTTTTGATAGTTTGAATAAGAAAAGTGAAAAATGAAGAGCAAAATGAAGATTAATGATTTCCTTGAACCCTTCAGAGAACTGAGGTCACACTCAGAGCAACCTCAAATCAACAGTATCAGGGGAGCTGGGTGCAGTGGTGCACATCTGTAATCCCAGCTGCTTGGTAAACTAAGGCAGGAGGATTGTGAGTTCAAATCTAGACTCAGCAAAAAGCAAGTGATACTCTGTCTCTAAAAAAAATACAAAATAAAAAATAGAGCTGAAGATGTGTCTCAGTGGTCAAATGCTGCTGAGTTCAATCCCTGGTACAAAAAAATAAAAATAAAAAAGCAATACCAGGGGCTGGGGTTGTGGCTCAGCGGTAGAGCACTCACCTAGCATGTGTGAGGCCCTTGGTTCGATCCTCAGCACCATATTAAAATAAATGAATAAAATAAAGGTATTATTTCAAATAAATAAAATTTAAAAAGCAGTACCAGGTGAATATGAAAGGCCAACAATTTTCATTGGTTCTACTTGTGACATTTTGACTTTACAATGTTACAGGAATGGTGTGCATTCATAGAAATTTCAATTTTAATTTTGAATTTTAATCTTTCTCCAGGCTGGATGTGCATTATGATACTCTCTTGCAATGCAGGCAGTAGCACTAAGCCACAACTCCTGTCAGTCACACAATCACCAGGCCAAGCAATCTGTACCATAGTACTGTGTTACTAAGCTCTGACATTTGGTCACCTTGGGAGTATTAAATACATTTTCAACTTATGATACTCTTAATTTATAATCACATTAGGGAGAGACATAACCCTAGCCTATGCCAAGAAGAGTTTGTATAGAAAATCACAGCAGAAATCTACTTAAATGGAGTAGAAATTTCTGGATACACACACTAGAAGAAATGTTTCAATTAGCATTTTGATTAAAGCTGAAAGCAGATTGTGAACTAGCATGAGAATGAGAACCACCATAGGAGTACAATCTTAGAGCATTCTACACATTTTTCTGGACTTTGGGTCCAAAAACCTACCACATTCTCATGGTTAATGCATGCTCTAGCTCAATATGTTTTACTATAACAAAGTACTTCTTGCTGGATAACACATAAAAAAAGAAGTTTATATGACATTATTCTGATAACTAGAAAATCTAAACAACATAGAGCCACTACTGAGGGTCCCCTGGTTGCATCACAGAAAGGAAATGTCTGGGTACAAAATAGGACAAGCATAATGTGTGACCTTGCTTTGTAATAATTTGGTCTTGTGAAAATTCACTCACTTTTTTGAGACTCAGTACATTCAGTGAGATGAGGTATTAACCAATCCATTCATGAAGTTGGAGTCCCCATGACCTAAGAAATAGATTTATTCCAACTCTATCTTGCTTTATTCTTTAATTAAAGTAGGAGTAGAGGAAAGTAAAAAGTCTTGAAAAGATGCAACTCAGTGACATAGGCCCACTAAATGATGGAGACTTGTAGACTATGGAATACTCACCTCACTTATACCTTACTATCTCATCAAAAAGACTCTAGTGTAATAACAGCTGAAATAGCTGCAAGAAATGACTTTATTTCAAAAGTCAAACACAAGGGCAGAAGAGGAGTCAGGAGCCTCTGGCAACTATAGTGATTATATGTATATGTATATGGAGCATCCAAGATAGCAGGCCAGAGGGAGGTTGCATTATGTGTCACTGTGTGACCTGGGACTCAGTTGTGAGAATACTGCTTCTCTGTGAGTAAAATTCCTACTGCTGTGTGGCAATCATGGCCACTGTGCCCTTCTAGGGCTCCAGGCCTCAGCATCAGAGTAGGTCTCCCAAATACTTGCTCATACTGGACTACTGGATACCTTAGCAGGCAACATCAACACCAGTGCAGAACTTTCAGCCACCCACACGAGCAGAAATCACCAATGCCATTCCCCTGCAGGATATCTGGCAGCTTCCCACAGGCAGGACTCTGGTTACCACTCTTGTGTAGATCCCCATCTAGCAGTGTGGGGCTCCCCTGGTGGCCAACATCTTGGGATGCTGCAGCAGCAAAGATAGTCCCCTATTTGTGCAGTAGCCTGCCAGCATCCAAGAACTTCACACAGGCTCTAAAGTCAGCCAGCAGCCACACACTGCATGAGCTCCTCTCTGAACTCATCATCCAATGCCATCACTTGGCTCCCTGCACACAACCCAACAGCCCACCGCTGAAAACAGATTCCTCCACCCTGGGCCACCTTTCACTGGGGGGAAACTTCCAGTTTTGGAACTTTTGCTGGCCAGGTACCCAGTTTCTAACTCCCCCTCTCCCCAGCAGCCACTACTCTGGCACAGTGACACCCTGAGGGCAGAGATATAAGCTAACAACAGAGGAACACCTACTGGATGAGAAGGGAAGCAGGAAAGACATGGATTTCCAACCAAAACAATACTGTTTCTTCCTTCAAGATTTTTTTCACCCTCTACCTCTCTATTCTCCCGCCCTCACATCCCAAACATATGTGAAACCAAGTACTTTGCATTAATTAGAATTTTGAGGACTGGGACATCTGAATAGCATACGACACCTGATATATATATCTTTTATTCCACCAATTTCTACTATTTTACCTTTTTAAATTTTTTTCTCAATATATATGTGTGTTTGTTTTATGCACTCTACTGTCTTCCCACTTATTTGTCTACCCAAAATTACTTCCTCTCCCTTCTCCTGCTACTAATCTTCCTCTTTAGATTTCTCCTTTACACTTCCTATGATATAGCAACTCTATGTCCTCACCTCCTACCTCCTCAGCGTATCATCCTACTCCTCACCCCTGGTTCTTTGTCCACCATCAGAAACTATAAACCATTTTATACACCTACTGAGTATATTGTAAATAATAACTGAATTCACCATTTCTGTACATTGTTGCCAAACTGTAAACATCTTAATAGCAAAGATTAGTTTTTAGGGTGTATACTGTTTATATTGGAATCTGATAACATTGTCCTTCCCCTCAAAGGAGAGGTATTGAATCCCTACATGGCACTATAAGCATATAAGGTAAAAACAGTAATGTCTCGAATCCACAGTGCTAGAATGGAAAACACACAAGCAATATGAAAAGACAAGGGAAGAAATTGCCCCAAACATATCAAGATACTACATTATTAGAATCCATGGCAAGCACAACAGAAGAAATTACAGAGAAGGAGTTCAGGATGTACATGATTAAAATGTTCTGTGAATTAAAGAATGATATAAGAGAGCATATACAGGCAGCAAAAGATCATTTTGACAAAGAGATACATAAACAAATACAGAAAGCAAGAGTTTACTTCAATAAGGGATAGAGGTTCTAAAAAACATCAAAACAAAACTAGAACAACAACAAAAACAGAAATCCTTGAAATGAAAGAAATGATAAACCAAATTGAAAGCTCAATTGAAAGTATCACCAACAGATTAGAACAGTTGGAAGACAGAACCTGAGACAATGAAGACAAAATATATAATCTTGAAAAGAATGTAGACAGCACAGTGAAAATGGTAAGAAACCATGAGCAGAACATTCAAGAAATATGGGATAACATAAAAAGACTAAATTTAAGAGTTATTGGTATACAGGAGGGAATAAAATTCCAAACCAAAGGAATAAGCAATCTGTTAAATGAAATAATATCAGAAAATTTTCCAAACATGAAGAATGAATTGGAAAAACAAATTCAAGAGGCTTACACAATGCCAAATGTACAAAATCACAACAGATCCACACCAAGGCACATTATAATGAAAATGCATAACATATAGAATAAGGAGAGTATATTAAAAGTCACAAGAGAAAGGAATCAGATTACATATAGGGGGAAAACAATTAGATTATGTGCAGATTTTTCAACCCAGACACTGAAAGCTAGAAGATATAAACGTCCTGAAACAACATATATCAAGCTCTGAAAGCAAATGAATGCCAATCAAGAATCTTACATTCAGCAAAATTAAGCTTTAGATTTGGTGATAAAATATAAACCTTCCATGATAATCAAAAGTTAAAAGAATTTACAACTGGAAAGCCTGCACTACAGAACATCCTTAGAAAAATATTCCATGAAGAGGAATTAAAAAACAACAATGAAAATCAGGAAAGGGAGGTATTACATTAAAGGAAAAACTAATAAAAGAAGAAACTAAGTCAAGTTAAACACACTCACACACACACACACACACACACACACACACACAAAAGGCTGAGAATACCAATCATGCCTCAATAATAACCCTGAATGTTAATGGCCTAAACTCACCAATCAAAAGACATAGACTGGCAGATTAGATTTTAAAAAAAGACCTAACAATGTGTGACCTCCAAGAGACTCTTCTTGCAGGAAAAGACATCTACAGACTGAAGGTGGAGTTGGGAAAATCATATCACTCTCAAAAAGCTAAACTCAAAAAACAAACAAAAACAAATAACCCAATCAATAAATGGGGCAAAAAACAAAGAACTGAACAGACACTTCTCAGAAGGTGATATACAATCAATCAACAAACATGAAAAACGTTCAATATCTCTAGCAATTAGAGAAATGCAAATCAAAACTACTCTAAGATTTCATCTCACTCCAGTCAGAATGACAGCTAGTATGAAGACAAACAACAATAAGTATTGGCGAGGATGTGGGAAAAAAGGCACACTCATACATTGCTGGTGGGACTGCAAATTGGTACAGCCAATATGGAAAGCAGTATGGATATTCCTTGGAAAGCTGGGGATGGAACCATCTTTTGACCCCGATATCCCTCTCCTCAGTCTATACCCAAAGGACTTAAAAACAGCATATTACAGGGACACAGCTACATCAATGTTTATTGCAGCACAATTCACAATAGTTAAACTGTGGAAACATTCTAGATGCCCTTCAGTCGATGAATGGATAAGGAAAATGTGATATATATATATATATATATATATATATATATATATATACACAATGAAGTATCACTCAGCTATAAAGGAGAATAAAATCATGGCTTTTGCAGGTAAATGGATGTAGTTGGAGAAGATAATGCCAAGTGAAGTTAGCCAATCCCAGAAAACCAAATACTGAATGTTTTGTCTGATATAAGGAGGCTGATTCATAGTGGGGATGCAAGGGGCAGGGCATGGGAGGATTAGACAAACTGAGGATAGGGCAAACGAGAGGGAGACGGAGGAAGGGGGCAAATCGGTAACAACAACAAAAAAAAGATGGTGGAATGAGATAGACATCACTACCCTAAGAACATATATGAAGAAGACATAAATGGTTTGAATATATTTTGTATACAAGCAGAGATATGAAAAATTGTGCTCTATATATGTAATATGAATTGTAATTCATTCTGATGTCACATATAACAAATTAGAATAAAATATATAAAAAAAGACATAGTTCAACTCCTAGCAGAGTAACAAAAATCCTCAAACTAATGACTTTGATTGATTTGAGTACTAATTCTTCTGAACTGTGCTAGCAAATATTATATTCTTATATATATATATATATATATATATATATATATATATATATATATATATTAACCCCATCCCTCTAAAACTAGAGAAGCCTCCTATTGTCTAACATTTCTTTTATATAAAGAACAAATCAGTTCAATGATACTGTGATATGAAAAAAAGACAATACTTGGTTAATCAATTAAAATCACCAAATGACATTAATAATAAAAGAGAAGAAGGGAGGAAGGGTGGGATGAAGTGGTGGAACAGAGAGATTGAATACTGAAGGTATTTTTTTCTTATTGACTGTACACTTCCATTGTGAACAATTTTGAGGGTTATCATCATCTGTCAGTCATGAACCTCAGCTAATAGATGATATAAAGGGAACAATAGTGTCTCATTTATGTAATTAAGTCACACCCAAAATGCATTGCCCATGATGGTGTTACTCAATCCCTTTTGTGAGTAGGACAAATGACCATTTGAGGTACATTTCTAGATAGTTATGACCTAAATAAAAAGATGAAAACTTAAACAGTGTGAATAATTTAGCTAAGGGATAATCTACTGGCAACTTATGTAGGTACTTTTCTTATCAAATATAAATTTTATGCAGAAAGAATAATCTAATACAATGCCATTCTTATACCTAAGCAAATAGACTTCTTTAGTTCTAAGACTTGCATTTTAGAAGGATCCATGTATCAGAGAAAACAACATATACACATCCAAAGAACTAGATTGTTTAAAAAAAAACATGGAATTTGTACCTTAGGATCTGGCACTCAGTGGGGTCAGATGTGATCTATGTCTTTCTACTTTCATTCTCTTGAAAAACATCCTGAAACCTCAGAGGAAAGCGTCTCCATATCCTATATGTTGGGTCCTCTGACAACTGTGTCTTGATGCCATAGGAGAGTAAACTGTGCTAGTCTGTGAGAGTTGACAGTATTTCAGATTACAAGATTTGCATGCTGCCACAATTTTGTTCAATATTTTATTGGTTCAGTTTCATACTGGTTGCACAGTAGGATGAGGGACATTATGTAACATTAATAATTTACATCAATCTTAAATATGTAACATGTAAAGAGATGATACCCTTTCTTCACATTATTAAATTGGGTTATATATTATTTTAAGGACCATAAAAATTGTGATACTAGTGATACCTATTTGTATAATGAAATGAAATTATTTGTAGTGTTTTCTTATCCCTTTCCAATCTTTAAAAAAAATGTGAAATTTATTATGTATTTTTCAAGTTAAAGTTGTTTATTTAGTTATTTATTTCCTTCAAGTGAGTAATATTTATCTGTAATGATTCAAAAAGATCATTCTGTTTGCCATAATTTTCTGTAATACACAGTAGGTAAAATAGTGACTATATCAATACATTTGTAATTATGACAAAATGAATACAGGGAAAATAAATTATATGAAATAAGAACTTAATTTCTGACATATATGTACATATATATATATATAATCTGTTTATATTTGTACATAGATTATATATAATATATGGATTACATGTAGATAATATATAAATATTGTTATATATAGATTATAATCTATATGTAATCTATACTATATAATCTATATATTAGGTATAATTATGTATAGATTATATAAAAATTAATATATAATAAGATAGATTAATATGTAGTTATATATTATATAAATATTATATATAATATATGGTTATATATAAATTGATTATATATTTTATATAATGTATATATATTTTATTACTTATTCAAAATTCTCAGAGAAGAAAAGACACACATGCTCAAAAACAATTAAATGATATTCTTTGATACTTATTTTATTTTTAAAACTAAAGTTTTGCCCATGTTTTTCAATTTTGTCCATTTTTTCAATTTTGCCAGTTTCAAAATATTTTTAAAATACAATAAAAGAATAAGATACATTTAACAATTTATTTGCTAGATTTTCATCTTTAAATATTTAGACATGTGTTCTGTATTTAAACACACATCTCCAATTTGTACTCCAGCCTGGGCCTCACAATATGTAGTGGCAGGCCTGAAGGAAGTGTAAGATTTCATTTATGTGGTACTTTGCAAAATGAAGATGTATAGAGACAGGTGAGACTCAAACAGAATCTTAAGGAATGTGGGGAACAACTGAGAAGACATACAATGAAGCCAAAGTAATAAAAAAAAATCAAAGACAAATGAAGTGAAAGTGAGCAGGCCTAACCACGAGAATTAAGGAAGTTGCCTGGTCCAGGAACTCCTTGTGGATATGCAATGAGACAGGAAGTCAAAGCTTTTCAAAGAAGTCTCTTAAGAGACAGTGAATTTCAGAACTTAAGCAGTAGCATTGTGCAAAGACATTAGAATTCATTTCATAATTAGAAATCTTGAAAATAGCCCTTCTGTATGCAGCCCTTGATCAGAAGTTCTTGGAAAGACAAACTTCATTGTTTTTAACTTTAAAAAAAAAAGTTTATTTTATTTATTATATTTTAAGCTACTTTGAGGGTAGAAATTTTTTCCTTAGTCAAATTTTATTTGTTAATCCTCTCAAAGTGACTTTATTTAAATAATAATTACTTAATAAAAGGAATCAATCATATTGTTAGCTTACTGACAATTTTTTTTACTGTCCTTTTGTTAAGACAGCTGTGAAATTTTGTTTCTAATTAAATAGTGAGCAGTGATTATTTTAGTTTTCTCCAGCAGATTTATTTGTTCTACTATTAAAAGACGTTTGTTTCCAATTTGAAGCAAATATAAATAAAGCATGAACTGCATTGGATAGTGCCCTCCAAAAATTCACTTTTACTCAGATCCTGTAAATGTGACCTATTTTGGAAGTAGGGTCTTTGTACTTAATCAAGTTAAGTGACGTTATGCAGATTAGGGTGGGCCTTAAACCTAATGACAGGTGTCTGTCTCGAGAAGGGATTTGGGCATACAGAGACACAACGGATACAAAAAGTGCAAAAGACCATATGAAGAAGGAGGCAAAAGCTGGTGTGCTTAGCCTTAACCAAGGGACGCTAAGGATTGCTGATATCCATCGGAATCTAGGAAGAGGCAAGGGAGGATTTCTTCTACATCCTTCAGAGATGAACTTTTAACCTACAGTAATATAAGGGAAGAAACTTGTTTCTAAATCACTTATTTTTTTTTTAAAAATGATTTTATTTTTTAAATATGTGGCAGGGGAATGCATTACAATTCTTACTACACATATAGAACATAATTTTTCATATCTCTGTTTGTATATAAAGTATGTTCACATCAATTCATGTCTTCATACATGTACTTTGGATAGTGATGTGCATCACATTCCACCATCCTTGCTAACCCCCTGCCCCTCCCATCCCTTCCCATCCCTCTGCCCTATCTAGAGTTTGTTTATAGGTGATTTTAAATCACCTATATTTTAAGGTATTTTTATTAGTACGTTATAGTGATACCTAACAGCCGGGTTCATTTTGACATATTCATACATGTGTGTAATGTATTTGACTTCATTTGAATCTCAAGTACTTCTACTTTACCTCCTCCCATCCTCCCTTCCTCATTCCCCTTCTTCTACTCTGTTAGTCTTCTTTTTGTTTATTTATAGATTGTTTTAAAATTGGTGATTTTTAGGTATACATAGAGATGAAATTTACTGTGCTATCTCCTATATGGACACAGTATAATGTGGTCAAGTTTATTCCACCATTCCTGTCTTTTTTGGTACCTGCTCACACTCCGTCAATCCTTTTCCTTTGCTCCACTCTTCTCCCTTCTATTTTCATGTAATCCTCTGCTCCTTTTTTTTTCTTTCTTAATTTTGTCTAACTTCTGCATATAAAAGAAAACATTAAATCCTTGACTTTCTAAGTCTGGATTATTTAACTGATTTTCTCCAGTTTCATCCATTTTCCAGCAAATGCCCTAATTTCATTCTTCTTATGGCTGATTAAAACTCCATTGTGTATATATACCATGTTTTCTTTATCTATTTATCTGTTTATGGGTACGTGGGCTGGTACACAAACTTGGCAATTGTGAATTGTGCTGTTATAAACAACGATGTACCTGTATCACTATAGTATGCTAATGCTCTTTGGAATAAAATCCAAGAAATGGATGTGGGATGGCTTGGATCACATGACGGTTCCATTCCTAGTCTTGTAAGAAATATTTATAGTGCTTTCCAAAATGATTGTACTTATTTTTCCACTCTAACTGGGCTGAGATAAAATTTTAATATAGATTTGATTTGAGTTTTCATGATTGTTAGGAATATTAAACATTTTTTTTCAAATATTTGTTGGCCATTGGTATTTCTTTCTCATAGAAATGCTGGTAGTTCTTTCATTGATGTATTGATTTGGTTATTTGTTTCTTTTTATTTTCTTTCATTTTTATATTTTTAGTTTTTTATATTTTCTGGATATTAATTCCCTGTTGGAAGAGTAGCTGGCAAAAGCTTTCTCCCATTCTTTTGGCTTTCTCCTTAAGCTCTTATTATCTTTGCTGTGGAGAAGCTTTATAATTTGATGCTGTTCTAGTTATTAATTCTTGTTTTTATTTCTTGAGATTTAGGAGTCTTATTAACCCTAAACTAACATCACATAAAATGAAGAAAAAATGAAAGCATATCCTCTGAAATCAAGAATGTGACAAGGATGGCCAATCTCACCACTCCCATTCAATGCAGTTCTTGAAAAAGTAGCCAGAGCAGTCAGGCAAAAGAAGGAAATTAAAGGGATACAAATAGGAAAAGAAGAAATCATCTGTCTCTCTTTGCTGACATGATCCTTTATGAACATTCCTAAAAAACTTTATCAGAAGACTTCTAGAACTGATACACAAATTTGGCAATATAGTAGGGTACAAGATCAACATACAAAAATCAATACCTTTAATACATTCTGATAATGAAACTGCTGAGAAAGAAATTAGGAAAACTACTTCATTCATAATAGTTCACAAAACAACCTCTACAATGAAAACTACACACACTGAAGAAAGAAATTGCAGGTCTTAGTAGATGGAACTGTCCCAGGTTCTTGGATAGGAAGAGTTAATATTGTCAAAATGGCCACACTACTAAAAGCAACATACAGATTCAATGCAATTCCCATCAAAATACCCATTAAATTTTTTAAAAAGTAGAAATAAAAACAATCCTATAATAAGTTGTGGTGGCATACATCTGTAATCCCAGCAGCTCAGAAGGCTAAGGCAAGAGGATAATGAGTGCAAAGCCAACCTCAGCAAAGGTGAGGCATTAAGCAACTCGGTGAGACTCTGTCTCTGAATAAAATAAAAAATAGGGCTGGGGATGTGGCTCAGTGGTTGAGTGCCCCTGAGTTCATTCCCCAATGCCAAAAAAAAAAAAAATCCTATAATTTTTATGAAAAAATAAAAACCCAGAATATGCAAAACAATACAAAGCAAGGAGAACAATGTCAGAGACTTACAATACCTGATATTAAATTATACTACTATAATAATAACAAAAGAGCATAATATTAACATCTAAACATACATAAAAAACAATGGAATAGAATAAAAACATAGAGACAAATTAATGTAGATGCAGTCAACTGACCCTGAACAAAGGTACCAAAAACATACAGTGGAGTAAAGATAGCTTTTTTAAAAACATGGTGCTAGAAAACTGGATATCTATAGTTCTAAGGATGAATGATCCTTATGCTTAATCCAGCACAAAAGTCAACTCAAAGTGGCTCAAAGACCTAGAAATTAGAGCAGTATCTTTCAAGTGCTACAAGAAAATAGTGTCAACACCCCAACATATTGGAAAAAAGGCACTGACTTCCTTAACAAGTCAACTAATATTTTGTGATTTGTTACAGTAGCCCTAGAAACCTAAAACAGTCTTGATTTATATTATGTAATTATTTAGCTTTTTAAGAAACTGTTAAACTATTTATCATTTAACATTCCCCCATGAATGTTAAAGTTGTCCTCAATGTTTGCATATCACATATGATGGTACTACATGAAATATTCATGTGGAAATACATATATATTTTTTCCTACACCATCTTATACCACATATAAAATAGCATAAATACCACCACAATTAAGAAAGAGAAGACGTTCTTGTATTACCTCTTTAGAGTCTCTCTCATGCTTTCCTCAGCACCATCTCTAATTCCTGGCAATAACTGATAAAATTTTCATCTCTATAGATTCATCACTTAAATAACATTATATAAAAGTAATCACCAATACATGAGTTTTTGAGACTGGATTGCATTAATTTAATATAATGCTTTGAGGTTCATTCAAGATGTTGCATAATGGTATATTTTATTTCATTGCAGACAACATGATACATTTTCTTTATGCATTAATCTCTTTAAGGACGTTTTAGTTGTTTTGACTGTTACAATAAAGCTGATACGAACATCCATCCACAGGTTTTATGTAGGCATAGCTTTTCATTTTTGGGGTATTTGTCCAGGAGCCCAACTGTTGAGTCATGGTTTAGTGCATATTTAGTTATTTTTAAAAAAATGTCAAACTACTTTTCCTAGGAGCTCAAAAATATGATGATTTCTCATCAATAACAGATCAAATTTCTTTGCATTATTTCCAGCCTTTGGTGAAATTATTGTTTCTATTTTATTTTCTTTATAGGTATGCAGTGATTTCATCGTGAACTTAAGCCACATTTCCTAATTGCTCATGATATGGAACCTCTTTTCGTGTTCTTATTTTCCATCTGTATGTTAAGCTATGTTTCATTTACAATGTTGTATATCATATTTATATTGTCTCTATCTGCTAGTGAATATGTTAATGTGTATAGTACATTTTCATCAGTCTGCCAGTGCATCATTATTCCATTTAATTTCCTCTGACCATTGAAATATAGGTTCTTTTATGATTGTGTAAAAAAGGCATATTTTTTCCTGCTGATTCACCAAGAGTGACAACCATGAACAAATATATATATCAAAACCATAGTTATCACATAATTAGCCAATCCCCTTAACTAATCCAATTTTGAAAAGCTTACTCAAGCCAGAAGAGCACATAGAAGATTTATTAAGTGAACAGGAATTACACAGTCAGCAAGGCAGAGATTATTTAGTTTAAAATCTTCTTCAGCAATCCAACTGACATTGTGAATTACACACAGATCTCTTAGGTATAACTCTGATGCCAATTCACCATTTTAAGCTTGCTTGGAAGTAGCAACTTTAAAGTTTCAGTTTTACATACAACAAGTGAAAAATTTTTCCTTTGTTGTCATATTTTGAAAGAAACTCACACAATTATACATTTAATGAGAAAAAAAAAATTTTTTATAAACAACTAACAGATACATCAAATACTAAAGAGGTCTAATGTCTGACAACACAGCAAACTTAGTTTTTCCATCCTTGCTCTAATTTATATATCAAAATTTCTATTCTAAATCCTGGACCTGTTTGACATATAACTTAGACATTTTAAGTCAAAATTTAATATTGACAGATAACTTTCTAAGGATAACTCTTATCTTGGATTTGTTTGCATGTTTCTGATTTTATATTCCTCCCTGAACAGCAGTGCAGTCCTAATATGCTGTGTAGTTTAATAGTCCTAGAATTGCATTTATAGGCCTAACGTGCCTTATAAATGTGGTAGACCATAAGAGATAGGAACCAGGGCTCTTAGATTCAAATCCTGTCTCCATCACTTACTAGCAGAGGGAATTAGTGCAAGTTATTTTGGGTTTCCCATTTACATTTTCCATTTTAAAATCTCCTCATCTGTAAAATAGAAAAGCAATGGTGCATAGCTCCTCCAGTTTGGGGAAGTATAAACTGAGATAAATTATATACAAATTTCAAAGCAGTGTCTAAAATATTGTAAAATACTCAATAAATGTTAGTTATTATTGTTATCATTTAAATACATAGGTATTCATATAAAAACTATCATATATAATGTATATGCATATATGGACATATGTGTATATATGTATACACACATATTTATATACCACCAAATGAATAATTAGAACTTGAATTTAAATTAAGGCATATTACCATTTACTTTAGTGTCCACTAAAAGAAATATTTAGATATAAATTTAACAAAATAAATACATGATATATGTAAGAAACTCTTCCCAAATCTAATGAGAATAATCCAAAAATAAATTGAGGGATCTACTAAGTTCATTGATAAGATGAAACAATATGGTCAAAATATCAGTTCTTCTTAAAATTATCTACAGATTCAGGGCAATCTCAAATAAAATCCTAGAAAGTTATTTTGTAGATATTGACAAACTGATTCAGATGTTTATATGCAATAAAAAAAGCCTAGAATAGAAAACACAATATTGAAAGAACAAAATGGAGAACTTCACCGGTCTTCAAAACTTATTGTAAAGCACAACAATAAAGGCAGAGTAGTATTCATAAATTAATAGAAAAAAGAGATCAACAGATCAAAATAAAGAAAGAGCTCAGAAATAGAGTTTCACAAATATAATCAACCAATCTTTGATAAAAGAACATCAGTTTGAGAAACAGTAGAAGAACTAACCTTCTACATTCAAAGAAAGAAAAAACAATCTAGAGATTGACCTTACATCCTTCACTTTGTAAGCTCATAATGGATCACAGGTCTAATTATAAATTGCAAAGACTGTAAAATTCTCACAAGATAACAGGAAAACCAAATTATGTTGGGGTTCATAACTTTTTAGATACAACATCTAACATGAAATGGAAATGTAATCACTTGGACTTAATTAAAATTAAAAATATTTATTCTGGCGAATTATACTAACAAGAGATTTAAAATACAAATCAGTCACAAATTAGAGAAAAAATACTTGCAAAACATGGTATAAGATGTTTATCAAAATATACCAAGAGCTCTTAAAACCCAATAATAATAAAACAATGTGATTAAAAAAATGGGCAAAATATCTGAATATAAATCTAACTAAAGAAGAGATGCTAACTGACAAATAAGCAAACAAAAAGGTTCTCAGAATCATAGATCATTCAAAAATTGCAAAACAAAACACCAGAAAAATATTATTGCATACCTATTATAGTGGCCAAAGTCCCAAACACTGACAATATCAAATGCTGATAAAGAAAGAGGGTAAAGCCACAGGGACTGTCATTCAGTATTCATGAAAATGTAAGGTATCATATTCATTCTGGAAGACAGTTTGACAGTTTATTATAAAACTAAACATACTCTTACCGTTAGATTCAGCATTTTCTCCCTTGGTATTCAGTCAATAAATCAGTAACTGATGTCCCCAAAAACACTTGCACATACATGTTTATAGAAGCTTCCTGTAAAATTACAAAGACTTGAAAGCAACTAAGATGCCCTTCATAGGTTAATAAATAAATAAATAAACTGTTGTACATCCAGAAAATAAAACAGTATTCATTTCTAAACATAAGCTATCAAGTCATGAAATAATATGGAAATATTTATTTTTTTTATTTTTTTTTTTCATTTTTTATACCTTTATTTTATCTATTTATTTTATTTTTATTTTTTAAAATATTTATTTTTTAGTTATAGGTGGACACAATATCTTTATTTTATTTTATTTTATTTTTTTTTGGCAAAGAAATGCATAGATTTTATGTAAATGTTTTATATAAACATACATTTATATATGTATTTATGATATTATATACCAATATATGATATGGTATATTTACAAATCATAAATATCTTAAATGGTAAGATCATGCCATTTCTTTTTTTTTTTTTTATTGGTTATTCAAAACATTACAAAGATTTCAGAATCACATCGGTTACACATCCACATTTTTACATAATACCATAATAGTAACTGTTGTATTCTGCTACCTTTCCTATCCTCTACTATCCCCCCTCCCCTCCCCTCCCATCTTCTCTCTCTACTCCATCTACTGTAATTCATATCTCTCCTTATTTTTTTCCCATTCCCCTCACAAACTCTTATATGTAATTTTGTATAACAATGAGGGTCTCCTTCCATTTCCAAGCAATTTCCCCTTTCTCTCCCTTTCCCTCCCACTTCATGACTCTGCTTAATGTTAATCTTTTCCTCCTGCTCTTCCTCCCTGCTCTGTTCTTGGTTGCTCTCATTATATCAAAGAAGACATTTGGCATTTGTTTTTTAGGGATTGGCTAGCTTCACTTAGCATAATCTGCTCTAGTGCCATCCATTTCCCTGCAAATTCCATGATTTTGTCATTTCTTAGTGCTGCGTAGTACTCCATTGTGTATAAATGCCACATTTTTTTTATCCATTCATCTATTGAGGGGCATCGGGGTTGGTTCCACAGTCTAGCTATTGTGAATTGTGCTGCTATGAACATCGATGTGGCAGTATCCCTGTAGTACGCTCTTTTGAGGTCTTCAGGGAATAGTCCGAGAAGGGCAATAGCTGGGTCAAATGGTGGTTCCATTCCCAGCTTTCCCAGGAATCTCCATACTGCTTTCCATATTGGCCTCACCATTTTGCAGTCCCACCAGCAATGTATAAGAGTATCCTTTTCCCCACATCCTCGCCAGCACTTGTTATTGTTCGACTTCATAATGGCTGCCAATCTTACTGGAGTGAGATGGTATCTTAGGGTGGTTTTGATTTGCATTTCTCTGACTGCTAGAGATGGTGAGCATTTTTTCATGTACTTGTTGATTGATTGTATGTCCTCCTCTGAGAAGTGTCTGTTCAGGTCTTTGGCCCATTTGTTGATTGGGTTATTTGTTTTCTTATTGTTTAATTTTTTGAGTTCTTTGTATACTCTGGATATTAGGGCTCTATCTGAAGTGTGAGGAGTAAAAATTTGTTCCCATGATGTAGGCTCCCTATTTACCTCTCTTATTGTTTCTCTTGCTGAGAAAAAACTTTTTAGTTTAAGTAAGTCCCATTTGTTGATTCTTGTTTTTAACTCTTGTGCTATGGGTGTCCTATTAAGGAATTTGGAGCCCGACCCCACAATATGTAGATCGGAGCCAACCTTTTCATCTATCAGACGCATAGTCTCTGATTTGATATCAAGGTCCTTGATCCATTTTGAGTTAACTTTTGTGCATGGCGAGAGGAGGGGATTCAGTTTCATTTTATTGCATATGGATTTCCAGTTTTCCCAGCACCATTTGTTGAAGATGCTATCCTTCCTCCATTGCATGCTTTTAGCCCCTTTATCGAATATAAGATAGTTGTAATTTTGTGGATTGGTTTCTGTGTCCTCTATTCTATACCATTGGTCCACCCGCCTGTTTTGGTACCAGTACCATGCTGTTTTTGTTACTATTGCTTTGTAGTACAGTTTGAAATCTGGTATCGCTACACCTCCTGATTCACACTTCCTGCTTAGAATTGCTTTTGCTATTCTGGGTCTTTTATTTTTCCATATGAATTTCATGATTGCTTTATCTATTTCTACAAGAAATGCCGTTGGGATTTTGATTGGCATTGCATTGAACCTATAGAGAACTTTTGGTAATATTGCCATTTTGATGATGTTAGTTCTGCCTATCCATGAACAGGGTATATTTTTCCATCTTCTGAGATCTTCTTCTATTTCTCTCTTTAGGGTTCTGTAGTTTTCATTGTATAAATCTTTCACCTCTTTTGTTAGGTTGATTCCCAAGTATTTTATTTTTTTTGAGGATATTGTGAATGGGGTAGATGTCCTCATTTCCAGTTCAGAAGATTTGTCGCTGATATACAGGAATGCCTTTGATTTATGCGTGTTGATTTTATATCCAGCCACTTTGCTGAATTCATTTATTAGCTCTAGTAGTTTCTTTGTAGACCCTTTTGTGTCTTCTAGGTATAGGATCATATCATCCGCAAATAGTGATAATTTAAGTTCTTCTTTTCCTATTTTTATGCCTTTAATTTCTTTCGTCTGTCTAATTGCTCTGGCCAGTGTTTCGAGAACTATATTGAATAGAATTGGTGAGAGAGGGCATCCCTGTCTTGTTCCAGATTTTAGAGGGAGGAAATATTTATTTTTAAGTGAGAAAAATATAATCAGAAAAGATAGCATTCTTTATGATTTCAACTATAGGACATTCTTAAAAGGTAAAATTTTAGAGATATTAAAATATTTGTTACTAGGTAAGGGGTGGAATGGTAAAGCAGTGGAGCAGAGAGAATTTTTAGGACAGTGGAAATATGTTGCTTAATACTGGGAAAGTGCATACATGTACTAATACTCATAGAAAGTACAACACCAAGAGTAAACTCTATTGCAAATCATAGACTTGGGGTTATTATGCTGTTACCAATTATAACAAATGGTGGACTGCTATGGGATATTGATAGTCATGGAGGTTGTACATTTTTATGTAAATTTATGGGAACTCTGTATTTTTCATCTAATTTTGCTGTGAAGCTAACACTAAAAAGTAGAGGCTATGCACTCATTCAAGGGGGAGAGAGAGAAATGACACTTTAAAATTTATTGATGGACATTAATTATACACAATTAGAGAAGAGTAAGCTTCATTGGGACATGCATATAACAAAATTTGGTCATTAAAAAAATGTATATATGTTTGTATACATATAATCACAGAGAGAAATTTACACTATTCTTGGCTAAACCTTGATACATAAAATTAGGATTATACATAAAATTAGGATTGTTTTAAAAGCTTTTATTTATACAAAACTTTTATTTTTTCTTTATACATTACAATAGAAAGTATTTTGACATATTATACATACATAGAGTATAACTTGCCATTCCTGTGGTTGTACGTCATGTGAAGTTACATTAGTCGTGTATTCATATATGAACATAGGAAAGTTATGTCAGATTCATTCTACTATCTTTCCAATTCCCATTCCCTTTATATCTCTCATTAGCCCCTGTCCAATCTGGTAAATTTCCATGTCTCCCCCTCTGCCCTCGACACTTTCTATTGTGAGTCAGCATCCACATATCAGAGAATACATTAGGTGTTTTTTGGAATTTTCTTCTCTCACTTAGCATGATAATCTCTAGTTCCATCCATTTACCAACAAATGCCATAATTTCACTCTTCTTTATTACTGTGTAATATTCCATTATGTATATTTACCATATTTTCTTTATCCATTCATCATTTATCCATTCATCATTATAGCTGCTATAAACATTGATTTGACCATGTCATTACAGTATACTAATTTTAAGTCTTCTGGGTATATATTGAGGAGTAGGATAACTAGGTCAATTGGGGTTCCATTCCTAGTTTTCTGAGGAATCACCACAGTGTTTTCCTAGTGATTGTATGAATTTGCAGACCTCGACCACAGCAATGTATGAGTGTACCTTTCCCCCTACATCCTCACTAACATTTCTTGCTACTTGTATTCTTGATGATTTCCACTTTGACTAAAGTGAGATGAAATCTCAGTGTGTACATTTAATTTGCATTTCTCTAATGGTTAGTGATGTTGAATATTTTTTTCATTTATTTGTTGACCAATTGTATTTCTTCTTCTATGAAGTTCCTGTTCAGTTGCTTTGCCCATTTATTGATTGTTTTTGTTTGTTTATTTGTTTGTAGTTCAGGGTTTTTTTTAGTTCTTTTGTATATCCTGGAAATTAATGCTCTATCTGAGGTGACAAAGATTTTCTCCTATTAATCACATTCTTGATTATTTCCTTTCTGTGAAGAAGCTTTTTACTTTGATACCATCCTATTTATTGATTTCTTGAAATCAGGATGTTGATTCTTATATATATTTTTTTCTTATAAAACTCACTTTCTCCTACCAGTTTTGAGACACCAATTTTGGTTATGATCTTCCAATGAACAGGTGTTACAGTCTCTTTGATATTTTTAAATCAGAATCATTCATCATTTTATATGTTCTATATCACATGCTAGTATTGTTACTGAATATAAGGAATGATGTAGATATTCATACTTCACTCCCAACTGAAAAGAAAAACAAGTCAGTCTTCAATGATTAAATGAGATACCAGATGTAAGACATGTGTGAAATGCCTGTATCAAATTAATTATTCATTTTATGCCTATGTTGCTAAGAGACTAAGGGTTTTTAACCACAAACAGGTGCCAGATTTGGTCAAATGATTTTTCTGGATTAAGATAATCATGTAGGTTTTTCTTATTTAGAATTTAATTTCATAAATTAATTGATTGATTTTTGAATGATAACCTAGTCTTGTATTTCTGGCATAAACACTTGGTCATGATATATTTGTCTATTTATGTGTCACTAAATTTTATTTATACATATTTCATTGAGGACTTTTGTATACATGTTCATGAAGGATATTTATTGGTCTATAGTTTCATTATCTATCAATGTCTTTGGTTTTGGTATCAGGATAACTATGGTCTTATAAAATCAATTGAGACCATGGTGCTCTTTCCTACTTTTTGAGAAAACTGTGTTTAAAGTATATGATTATATGGTTTTTTTTTTGTGTGTGTGTGTATCAGGGATTTAATCAGGGGCACTCAACCACTGAGCCATATCCCCAGCCCTATTGTGTATTTGAATTTAGATACAGGATCTCACTGAGATGCTTATCACCTTGCCCATTGTAGTGGCTGACTTTGAACTCATGATTCTCTTCTTTAAGCCTCCTGAGCCACTGGGATTACAGGCATGTGCCACCATGTCCAGCTGATTCCATCTTTTTTAATTTTAATTTTAATTTTTAACACCATGATTTGGTAAAACCAACATAAAATGAACTACATTATTTTCAAAGTGTATAGATTTACAAATCCATACAAATCAAAACGATAAACTTATCCATATACAATCTCTCTCTGTATCTCCATTCCCTAAGGCACTGAACACACATAACTTTTTTTATTTCAGCATTATTTACTTTCCTTTATGTTGTTGTACCTATTAGTTTTTCACTCTATTTTTTTATTGTTGAGTAGTATTTCATTGTACAGTCTTCCCAAAATTTGTGTATCCATCTGCCTATGGATGGAAAATATGGTCATTTCCAATTTGGATGTATTATGGATATAACTTCTATGAACATTCACATAAATGATTTGTATAAATGTATGCTTTCTCTTGTTAGAAGTAAACACATAGTAGAATAGATGTGTCACATAGTAGGTACGGGATTTGTTTGAATTCTGTAAAAATTGCCCGATAGTTTTTCAAGAATATTGTACTGTTGTATGTTTCCACAGTACTGTATGACTGTTTCAATTATTTCACCAACTCCTGGTTTTATCAGACATTTTGAAGAAAAATGGTCAGGTAGATTTGTAGATTGTCTTTCAATTATCCAGATAATCTACTGAATTTAGGACATTTTAATAAATGTATAGTTGTATCTCATTAATCTACATTTCCCTAATGGCTAATAATGCTGAGCTTGTTTCTATGTGCTTGTTCAAACATTCTGCTCAATTTTTAAAATGATCTATTAGTGTATTATAGTTATACACAATGGTGGGGTTTGTTTTAACATATTCATACCTGCTTGGAATATAATTTACTCCATTTTAGTCCCCAGTACGTCTTCTTTCCTTCCCATTCTCCCTTCTTCTGCTCCCCTCCTTTAACCTACTGGTCTTCCTTCTATTTATTGCTTTTCTTTAATTGGTGTTTTTGTAGATTTACATAAAGGTTTGATTCACTGTGACATATTCACATATGTTCATGGAACAATTAGGTTTCTTTTTATTTGTTAGTGAATGTTTAACTTTTCATAGTATTTAAATTAAATATTTTACCAATATATGTTCTTAATATTCCACTTCAGGTTTTAGTTGTCATATATATTATACATATTATAAAACAATTTTAAAATATTTCCACGCATATTTTAAATTACTTCAGTGGAGAAAACAATATATTTTATTTCTCTGATATTTAGTCCTATTTTTCTATGGTAACTTCTTTTTTTTATATCTAAAGTGTTAATTTTTATCTCCTAGAGGATGTTAATAGAAACTATTTGACATTTAAAAAAATAATTTTATCAAGGGTCATCTCTGTGTTGCTAACTATTGACTTCCGGTTCTCTTTTTATTTGGTCAGATGAATATGCCAAGTAATTTTGGGTTGTATATTGTATAATTTGAATATTTTGTTTTGAAACACTGGTTCTGTAAAAATTCTCTACGAATGTTATTTTTTTTCCTTTTTTCAACAAGCAATCAATCTAGTGAATTTTCTGCTGTAAATTTTATCGTGTCTACTGTGGGGGGGATACATTACACTGCCAGTTTACTTTTATATCCTGTTTTATGATCATTGCATCTCTCTGATGTGCACTTCAGGATCCTTCTTGAATTTTGGCAGTGGTTAATACTATAATTCAATTATTAAAGCCATTAATAAGATCTTTGGGTATATTCATATCTTGGAAAGGTTGTTAACTCATACACATATATATTAGATTGATTTTTTTCTGTACTTCCTCTCTATGCCCATAGACGTTTTTCCAGGTACTTTTGGCTTCTTTGGTGATTGTATCTTCACATACAATTGTGTAATGACTGGTACTTAGGCCAGTGCAGTCAAATAAAAGAAAAGGAGACAATACAAGCTTTGTCTTCATACAATTGGTACTTCTTTTCTTTTTAATTTTAATATTGTTCTCCCTATTTACTGAGATAGGGTTATTTAGATTTTAGGTTTCCTCCTTTCCGTGGTAGCAAGGAATTTCAATTTTTATGCAATTGAGACAAGAATAAGAGAAAAAAAGAAAACCCTGAAACAATGATGACTCTTTATTCTTCAGCTTACAGATGCTCATTTCCCTGTGTTCTGGCCAGGAAAAAATAAAAATGAAAACATTCTTAGAGAATGTAATGTAATATATATATATATATATATATATATATATATATATATATATATATACACACACACACACACACACACACACACATACATACATACATATATATTGCTCAATTCTATCTGTTCTTTTTTTTTAATTTTTATTGTTGGTTGTTCAAAACATTACATAGTTCTTGACATATCATATTTCACACATTTGATTCAAGTGGGTTATGAACTCCCATTTTTACCCCGTATACAGATTGCAGAATCACATTGGTTACACATCCACTGTTTTACATATTGCCATACTAGTGTCTGATGTGTTCTGCTGCCTTTCCTATTCTCTACTATCCCCCCTCCCCTCCCTTCCCCTCCCATCTTCTCTCTCTACCCCATCTACTGTAGTTGATTTCTCCCCCTTGTTTTTTTTTCCCTTTCCCCTCACTTCCTCTTGTATGTAATTTTGTATAACAATGAGGGTCTCCTTCCTTTACCATGCAATTTCCCTTCTATTTCTCTTTCCCTCCCCCCTCTTGTCCCTGTTTAATGGTGATCTTCTTCTCATGCTCTTCCTCCCCACTCTGTTCTTAGTTGCTCTACTTATATTAAAGAAGACATTTGGCATTTGTTTTTAAGGGATTGGCTAGCTTCACTTAGCATAATCTGCTCTAATGCCATACATTTCCCTGCAAATTCCATGATTTTGTCATTTATGCAGAGTAATACTCCATTGTGTATAAATGCCACAATTTTTTAATCCATTCATCTATTGAAGGGCATCTAGGTTGGTTCCACAATCTAGCTATTGTGAATTGTGCTGCTATGAACATCGATGTAGCAGTGTCCCTGTAGCATGCTCTTTTTAGGTCTTTAGGGAATAGACCAAGAAGGGAATAGCTGGGTCAAATGGTGGTTCCATTCCCAGCTTTCCAAGAAATCTCCAGACTGCTTTCCAAATTGGCTGCACCAATTTGCAGTCCCACCAGCAATGTACAAGTGGACCCTTTTCCCCACATCCAGCACTTGTTGTTGTTTGACTTCCTAATGGCTGCCAATCTTACTGGAGTGAGATGATATCTTAGGGTGGTTTTGATTTGCATTTCTCTGACTGGTAGAGATGGCGAGCATTTTTCCATGTACTTGTTGATTGATTGTATGTCCTCCTCTGAGAAGTGTCTGTTCATGTCTTTGGCCCATTTGTTGATTGGGTTATTTGTTTTCTTATTGTTTAATTTTTTGAGTTCTTTGTATACTCTGGATATCAGGGTTCTATCTGAAGTGTGAGGAGTAAAAATTTGTTCCCAGGATGTAGGCTCCCTATTTACCTCTCTTATTGTTTCTCTTACAGAGAAAAAACTTTTTAGCTTGAGTAAGTCCCATTTGTTGATTCTAGTTATTAACTCTTGTGCTATGGGTGTCCTATTGAGGAATTTGGAGCCCGACCCCACAATATGAAGATCGGAGCCAACTTTTTCTTCTATCAGACGCAGTGTCTCTAATTTGACATCAAACTCCTTGATCCACTTTTGTGCATGGCGAGAAAAAGGGATTCAGTTTCATTTTGTTGTTTATAGATTTCCAGTTTTCCCAGCACCATTTGTTGAAGATGCTATCCTTCCTCCATTGCATGCTTTTAGCCCCTTAATCAAATATAAGATAGTTGTAATTTTGTGGATTGGTCTCTGTGTCCTCTATTCTGTACCATTGGTCCACCCGCCTGTTTTGGTACCAGTACCATGCTGTTTTTGTTACTATTGCTCTGTAGTATAGTTTGAAGTCTGGTATCCCTATACCGCCTGATTCACACTTCCTGCTTAGAATTGCTTTTGCTATTCTGGGTCTTTTATTTTTCCATATGAATTTCATGATTGCTTTATCTATTTCTACAAGAAATACCTTTGGGATTTTGATTGGCATTGCATTAAACATATAGAGAACGTTGGGTAATATCGCCATTTTGATGATGTTAGTTCTGCCTATCCATGAACAGGGTATGTTTTTCCATCTTCTAAGATCTTCTTCTATTTCTCTCTTTAGGGTTCTGTAGTTTTCATTGTATAAGTCTTTCACCTCTTTTGTTAGGTTGATTCTCAAGTATTTTATTCTTTTTGAGGATATTGTGAATGGAGTGGTTGTCCTCATTTCCATTTCAGAAGATTTGTCTCTGATATACAGGAATGCCTTTGATTTATGCGTGTTGATTTTATATCCTGCCACTTTGCTGTATTCATTTATTAGCTCTAGTAGTTTCTTTGTTGACCCTTTTGGGTCTGCTAGGTATAGAATCATGTCTCCTGCAAATAGTGATAATTTAAGTTCTTCTTTTCCTATTTTTATGCCTTTAATTTCTTTCGTCTGTCTAATTCCTCTGGCCAGTGTTTTGAGAACTATGTTGAATAGAAGTGGTGAGAGAGGGCATCCCTGTCTTGTTCCAGATTTTAGAGGGAATGATTTCAATTTTTCTCCATTCAGAATGATGCGAGCCTGAGGCTTAGCATAGATAGCTTTTACAATATTGAGGTATGTTCCTGTTATCCCTAGTTTTTCTAGAGTTTTGAATATAAACGGATGTTGTACTTTGTCGAATGCTTTTTCTGCATCTATCAAGATGATCATATGGTTCTTATCTTTAAGTCTATTGATGTGGTGAATTACATTTATTGATTTCCGTGTATTGGACCAGCCTTGTGTCTCAGGGATGAATCCTACTTGATCATGGTGCACAATTTCTTTGATATGTTTTTGTATCTGATTCGTCAGAATTTTATTGAGTATTTTTGCTTCTGGTTCATTAGAGATATTGGTCTGTAGTTTTCTTTCTTTGAAGTGTCTTTGTCTGATTTAGGAATCAGGGTGATGTTGGCCTCGTAGAATGAATTTGGAAGTTCTCCCTCTTTTTCTATTTCCTGAAATAGCTTGAAAAGTATTGGTATTAGTTCTTCTTTAAAGGTTTTGTAAAACTCTGCTCTATACCCATCCAGTCCTGGGCTTTTCTTAGTTGGTAGTCTTTTGATGGCTTCTTCTATTTCCTCAATTGATATTGGGCTGTTTAGGTTGTGTATATCCTCCTGACTCAATCTGGGCAGATTATATGACTTACGAAATTTATCGATGCCTTCACTATCTTCTATTTTATTGGAGTATAAGGATTCAAGATAATTTCTAATTATCTTCTGTATTTCTGAAGTGTCTGTTGTGATATTGCCTTTTTCATCCCATATGCTAGTAATTTGAATTCTCTCTCCTCTTCGTTAGCATGGCTAAGGGTCTGTCGATCTTATTTATTTTTTCAAAGAACCAACTTTTAGTTTTGTCAATTTTTTCAATTGTTTCTTTTGTTTCGATTTCATCTCTGATTTTAATTATTTCTTGTCTTCTACTTCTTTTGCTGTTGTTTTGCTCTTCTTTTTCTAGGATTTTGAGATGAAGTGTGGGATCATTTATTAGTTGGGGTTTTTTCTTTTTTTAAGGAATGAACTCCAAGCAATGAATTTTCCTCTTAGAACTGCTTTCAATGTGTCCCATAGATTCCAATATGTTGTGTCTGTGTTTTTATTTATCTCTAAGAATTTTTAAATTTCCTCCTTGATGTCTTTAAAACCCACTGATCATTCAGTAACCTATTGTTCATTCTCCAAGTGATTCATGATTTTTCCTTCCTTCTTTTATCATTGATTTCCAGTTTCATTCCATTATGATCAGATAGGATAAATGTTATTATCTCTACTCCTTTATAATTTCTAAGAGTTGTCCTGTGACATAATATATGTTCTATTTTTGAGAAGGATCCATGTGCTGCTGAGCAAAAAGTGTAACTGCTTGATGTTGGTTGGTATACTCTATATATGTCAATTAAGTGTAGGTTATTAATTGTATTATTGAGATCTATAGATTCTTTATTCAACTTTTGTTTGGAAGATCTGTCCAGTGGTGAGAGAGGTGTGTTGAAGTCTCCCATAATTATTGGATGGTGGTCTATTATACTCTTGAACTTGAGAAGAGTTTGTTTGATGAACATAGTTGCACAATTGTTTGGGGCATATATATTTATGATTGTTATGTCTTGTTGGTGCTTGGTTCCCTTGAGCAGTATGTAGTGTCCCTCTTTATCCCTTTTGATTAACTTTGGCTTGAAATTTATTTTATTTGATATGAGTATGGACACTCCTGCTTGTTTCCGAAGTCCATATGAGTTATATGATTTTTCCCAACCTTTCACCTTCAGTCTATGTATGTCTTTTCCTATCAAATGCGTCTCCTGTAGGCAGCATATTGTTGGATCTTTTTTTTTTTTTTTTTTTTTTTGATCCATTCTACTAGCTTGTGTCTCTTAATTGGTGATTTTAAGCCATTAACATTTAGGGTTATTATTGAGATATGGATTGTTCTTCCAGCCACATTTGTTTATTTATGTTACTTAACATGGTTTGTTTTTCCTCTTTGATTATTTTTTCCCTTTATTGTACTACCTCCCACTGTTGGTTTTTATTGTTATTTTCCATTTCCTCTTCCTGTAATGTTTTGCCGAGGATGTTTTGAAGAGATGGTTTTCTAGCTGCAAATTCCTTTAACTTTTGTTTATCGTGGAAGGCTTTAATTTCATCTTCCATCCTGAAGCTTAATTTCACTGGATAAACAATTCTTGGTTGGAACCCATTATCTTTCAGTGTTTGAAATATGTTGTTCCAGGATCTTCTAGCTTTCAGAGTCTGTGTTAAAAGATCAGCTGTTATCCTGATTAGTTTACCCCTAAATGTAATCTTGTAATCTGCTTCCTTTCTCTTGTAGCTTTTAAAATTCTCTCCTTATTCTGTATGTTGGGCATCTTCATTATAATGTGTCTAGGTGTGGATCTCTTATGATTTTGCACATTCGGCATCCTGTAGGCTTCTAGGATTTGGGATTCTTTCTCATTCTTCAAGTCTGGGAAGTTTTCTCCTATTATTTCATTGAACAAATTGCTCATTCCTTTGGTTTGGACCTCTATACATTCCTGTATCCCAATGACTCTTAAGTTTGGTCTCTTTATGTTATCCCATATTTCTTGGATGTTCTGCTCATGGTTTCTTAACAGTCTCGCTGAGCTATCTATGTTCTTTTCAAGTTGAAATACTTTGTCTTCATTGTCTGATGTTCTATCTTCTAAGTGTTCTACTCTTCTGGTAGTACTCTCATTTTAGTTTTTAAGTTGGTTTATTGCTTCCTGCATTTCTAGGATTTCTTTTTTTTTGTTTTTTATAACCTCTATCTCCCTGTATAGTTGATCTTTTGCTTCTTGGATTTGTTTATGTCATTCATTGTCGAAGGGATCTTTTATTGTCTGATTTTGCTGTCTAATGTCTTCCTTGAGACTCCAGATCATCTGAAGCATGTATATCCTGAATTCTTTTTCTGACATTACATCTGCTGCAGATATTACCTCTTCTAAAGTTGAGTTGACCTGCATTTCTTGTGGTCCTTTCTTTCCTTGTCTTTTCATACTGCTCGTGTTTCTTTCTGCTTGGGGAAACTGTTGTGTTATTGAATTTCCCCCTATATATTTATATTGCTCTTGTATAGTTGCAAAGTCTCCCTTTTGTGGAGAAAGACAATGTTAACAGTTCTCAATATCAATACTACATCATCTAAGCACACGTTTTCCTTATTACTACATTTATAGCAAGACTATATGTCTACAAATTTTGGTTTCGATTATCGTTTACAAATATAGCCATTAATTTCATGAAAGGCATACTGTTTCTGGTAGCTTGAAGAAAAACTGAATTTCATGTGTAGGATGTTATGTTTATGGGGAAAGGAGTGAGGCTATGGGTTAATCTAACTTAGTAACTTTGGAGAGCTCTAACCAATAGGTGGGTAATTTATGGAAGAAAGTATAGATTCAAATTCCTATCTGTATTTATAAGATTACCCTACTTATGAATAGTAAAATTTAGGGGGTTGCAAGTGGGATAGAGGGAGTAAGAGGGAGGAAAACAAATAAAAGGAAAGGAAAAGAAAAAAGAGAGCGGGAAAAAGAAAATACGAGAAAAAAGAAAAGAAATAAAAAGGGGGAAGGGACATGGGGCATATGCAATTCCTCTATAGTATATTATTCTGGTGATTCAGTTGTTAAAGACCTTTTTCGTGCACAATTTTTGGTTTCACATATGTTGAGGTTGTGAAGACCCGAGGGGGAAGGGTAGAGGAGACTGGGTGAATGGATGAAAAGAGAGAGAGAAGAGAGAAAAAGAAAGGAAAAAAAATGTCTCTCAGAACTCTGTTTTCATTTCTTCCAGTTGGTGGCGTTGTGTATTCCTAGCTTGAGTCTCTGGGTTCAGGATGGTTGTGGGAGTCAGTTGGAGAGGACTTGAGCTTCCACTTGTGGCCTCTCTACTCTTATTTTCTGAGATGTAAACCAGGTGCCTGATCCACTGCAGAACCGCACTGGTAGCCACGCTAGCCAACCAGTTGGTGGGTTTTAAGGGTTGGTTGAATTTTCCAAGATGAGTTCCATCAGTTTTTCTCATAAAGTGTTTGATGAGGTGGGGGTGTTGGGGAAACCTTATGTTTGTCAAGAGCTTGGTCAGGTGACCCCATGGGAGGGCGGCAGGGCCCCTCCTCCAGTTGGAGTGGTCTGTCTACCGCACCAGCGGGAGGCTGGGCTCCTCCAACTGGGGAGGTCTGTCTACCGGGCAGGCAAGCCACTGGGCCTGTTCTCCAGGTCGCAGGTCTCCCTACCATGCAGGCACAGATGGTGGTTGGGCTCCTCCTCCCATTGGGGTGATCTGTCTACCATGCCAATGGGCCGCTGGGCCCCTTCTCCAGGGTGCGTGGTCTGCCTACCTTGCAGGCAGCAGCTGGGCCCCTCCTCCAATAGGGGTGATCTGTTTACCATGCGGGTGGGCCGCTGGACCTATTCTCCATGTTGCAGGTCTGCCTACCTTGCAGGCGCAGGCGGTGGCTGTGCCCCTCCTCTATTTGGGGTGATCTGTCTACCACGCCGGCAGGCCGCTGGGCCCCTTCTCTGGGGCACGCGGTCTGCTTCCCTTGCGGGCGGCGGCTGGGCCCCTCCTTCAAAAGGGGTGACCTGTCTACCACCCTGAAACAATGATGACTCTTTATTCTTCAGCTTACAGATGCTCATTTTCCTGTGTTCTGGCCAGGAAAAAAATAAAAATGAAAACATTCTTGTAATGTAATATATATATATATATATATATATATATTCCTCAATTCTATCTAGTCTTGATTCTAGTCTTAGGGAAAAATGCTAGGGGAAAAATATCTCAACATCAGTGTATGAGTAGTTCAAGTTTTGACTTTTATCACTCATTACTCTCGTTGGTATTTACAGAGTCCTTTTGGAGTTCATTTTTTAAATCTTTTAACAAATTTTAATTGAAATCATTGCAATGAACACTTGAAGTAGAATTATTTCATCTTGTCTAGTATCGAGTAGCTTTTTCTATTAACTTACTTTTACTATTTTGTTTAGTTGATTGGGTATTACTGATATACAAATAACTGGATATATATAATGTATACAACTCAATGAGTTTGAATTTATGCATATAGCCACAATCAATACAACAAATACATCTATTACCCACAGAAGTTTCCTGTGTGTTCTTTGCTTTCTGTATGTATGTGGTAAGAAAACTGAACATAATATCTACCCTCCTAAAATTTTAAATGTACAATACTGTATTGTTAATTATAGAAACTAGGTGTACAGAAGATCTCCAGAAATTATTCATCATATATAACTGCAATTGCATAATGTTGAACAATTTCCCCTTTTCTCTTTTGAACAACTACCATTCTATTTTCGATTTCTTTAATTGTTGCTATTTTAGATACTTTTAAATAAGTGGAATTATGTACGATTTTTTTCTTCATCAACAAACTTATTTTACTTAGTATCATGTCTTCTTTCTTTTTTAATATCAAATAATATTATATGCATATAATATTCTATTTATATAAATATGTAAATTGATAATGAAAATATAATAATTTATCCATTGAGCCGTTGGTTATTTCTATATTTTGATTATTGTACACAATGTTACAATAAGCCAATAAACATGGAAACCCAGATATTGCTTTGAGATCATGATTTCAATTCTTTTGGAAATAACTCAGCTGTTGAATTCATTTTTTTCTTTTTTTTTTTTTTTTTTTGTGACATTGGGCATAAATGTCACATGGACCTCATGCATGCCAGATAAGGGGGCTAACACTGAACTATACCTCCATCCCTGCTGGTTTCATTTTTTTAATTTTTGAAGAATCTTCTTCTTTCTGTGTTCTTTAGAGGCTGTACATTTTATATTCTCAACAATATTACGCAAGAGTTTAATATAATTTAAGAAAAAAAATGATAAAATTTTAAGCAATGGGCTAGCTATGAAAATAAAGTATACATTAGACCCTGGTGCACAATATCATTTAGATGATTCAAGTTTAACTATTGAGAATTAAGTATCTTCTCTATAAAACCAATTGCATTAATTATTTTTACAGTGATGTAAAGTTTTATAGCTTTATTTTATTAATGGCATTCATAAATATTCTACATATATAAAATAATATAAATTGCAAATATAGCTAATAGTAAGAATAAGCTATAAATGTTTTAGTATTGAAATTTTTTTCTTTTCCATCTCAAGAAGTATGATTATGAGATTGAATTTAGTAAATCAACAAAGAATACATAAGTTTAATATTTAACACCATATGAATAACTGCAAATAAAAACAAATTGAAATGTCTATTTTTTCTTCATCACCTCCAGGTAGTATGAAAAAAGTCTGAAGAGAGGAGAAACTACATCTTTATTATTTTATATTATTTTGTACTTATTTAAATTGTGTTGCTGTGCTCATGTATTCCTTTCATTATTATGAACAATATATACACAGACACATATATATGTATGTTTTCAAATATAAAGTAGCAATAAAGGTAAACAGCTGTGAAGCAGAGGGATAAATGTGTTTTCATTTTTGTTGTTTTTCCTGGGGACTTTAAGAGAAAGTTTCACAAAACAGCATGTAATAAAAAGTAGTCCTTTTTTTTTATCACAACCAATCTGAATAATTAAATAAACTTTTTCAAGTTTTATGTAAGCTTTGTGGGAAATGACTCCTATGAGACTTTTGTGAGAAAGTTTAAACATGTTTTACTTTCAGATCCATTAATTCATTTAACATTATTTGAACACCTATTAAAGCTAATTATTATACCAACTAATCATATTGACATGATGAAAGAAGTCACAGTCTTTGGCCTTGATAAGCTTTCAAATAATATGGTGAGAAAAACAACTTCAAAACTCTAAAAAATGTGAAGTTCTCTACCAGAAAAACAAACAAACAAAAAATAAATATATATGCTATATTTTGACAAGAGGAGCTGAGGTACATTGAAAAGAAAAACCCTGAATGATAAGTAGGACCTCAAAATGGAAAAGACAAGTCTTTCTAAGGGGTGGGAAACTAAGATGAACTTTTGGTTGTAATGCATGAATAGGTAGAGATGAACGAACGTATAGTAAGCAGAGATAGGTTGATTCATAAAGAAAAAGTAATCAAGCTAGAGGCTTGGTTTTATCCTACCAGAAATAAGTATTTATTAAAGCATTTAACTATAGGATTAATAAATTCCAAACATCATGTCAGAATAATTATATGGAAAACCATATTACATATGGATTTTGTAGAAAGAGACTTGAGGCAAAGATGCAAATTATTAAGTTATTTCATTATTTAGTTTCTGCAAGTTGATGTTGATTACAGAGATTAAAGGAGTCCATTGAATCTTAAAAAGCTAAGAAGTTAAATCAGAAATTTTATTTGTTTAGTTTCCTGCAATATTTTGTTTGGTTGTTTTCATCTTTTTCATCTGTCATAAGGAAGAAAATAACATTGTCAGTAAAGAATCATGACATATATTTTCAAAAGTAAGACTTACATTTCATAGAAGCTATTGGATTTGTCATTGGTGTCCAATGCTTACTTCAGTTAGCCTGATAGACACTTTAATCTCCACCAGCATCTGGAAAATTATTTTAGCAATAATTTAATTTCCAATCTCCTATCTAAGATTCTGTCGTTTGTTCTTTTTGCAAACACTATATCTAGACATTGCACAACATTCCTCTACTAGGATATAAGACTCCTCCTCTACTCTACTACAGTATAAATGTCATATTAATAAAAATTGCTTTTTTATGTCAATTTTGTCAAATTCATGGATATTTTAATGATTTACTTATTTGGGGCAGCAAAAGGCGTTGCCTTTTTATTTGTTTGTTCCCTGCCTCAGAGGTATTTGTACAAACAGCATAGGAGAACACCAGCCTCAGGCAGAAAGCAGCACAGGAGACAGGTCAGATCTTCTGTCCTTACATTGACAGAGACATAAGAAGTGCTTTCATGGGAACCCAGGGAATTTTGAAAACTTGAGCTTCACCTAGGACTGAAGCTGGAGCTGGAACTGCAGTTGAGGCCTCAGCTTTAGTTGGAACAGTGACCTTGGACTTTAAAACTGGAGATTCTTAGCAATGCAGTCAGGCGCTCCTGTGCTGAGCTTAGGGTGTGTGATGTAGGCAAGTAGATCAAGTTTATGGCTGACACTGTTTGGGTTCCCGGGCTCCACTTCCTTGAATTTCACCACAACGTTGATAACTTGGACATATGAACTCATAGTCTTAGTGTCTCTGGTCTGCCTCCTGAAGCCCTACTTTTTCTGCTTTTTTGGTAAAGTACATGTTCCTCAGGAACTTGTGGTCTACTCCCGTAGGGTGATATCTTTATGATGAGGATCTTTGATAACTGTTTCTCTTATATATTTGGGATTGGTGGTGTGGTTCTTGGATTTAGCCATGTCTACACAAAAACTTGTGCCTCCCAGAGTAACTGTGACTCAAAGAGGAAAAGTGACACTTGTATTTAAGTTGTGTATAATTGCCTTAATAACCAAAATGTTCTATTTTTTTTTTTTAGAAATAATACCTCAGCATTTGTGTTTAATTGAGATCTCTTTCCAGCAGACAATAGGAAATTGCCACTTATGGTATCATTTGATTCATTATCATTTCGAATGAAGTAATCATTAACTTTTTAAAAATGTACTCTTTATTGAAATACAAAAATATCCCCACCCTACATGTATTTGTTACTCCCAAATTTCTGAATACATGAGAACTTGAGAGGCAAAATAAAATCCACATAGAAAATTTGACTCTTTGTTTACTATATTTATTTTCTATACTGAAATTCTCCAAAATTAGAAAAGACACTAAGTGTGAACCCCAAAATCTTACTTAAAAGCTATAGGAGTTTCTGTAATCATCATGAATCACTCTAATAGGGTAACATTCTATCAGTTATGACATCAACATATTTGGGTTCACTGGGTATTTCCCAAAGAAAAATTTTTTATTTTGAGATAATTTCATGTGTTTTTGTCTCATTTTGACTCAACTGAATTTCAGTGCAAGTTCTAATCTGAACGAATAAACACTTGAAATTTTTCCTAGATGAGGCTCATCATTAACTATCAAAATCATCTTTTCCATATACTATTAAAAATTCCATCATTTCCATTATGAAGAGTCAGAAATTGTATTTGTGCGATTGTGAAAACTCAGGACCATCTTGAGCCAGACCAGTGTTAAGTCAATTTAATGGTCACTGATGCAGATGCAAAAATTTAAATTTCAGGAGATCAGACAACATCTGTTTTGCAAACTCCAGTTAACCATCAAATCCATTTTGAAATATATCTGTGAATGTTTAAAACCCTCTCATATTTTATATATTTATCTTCATTAAATGCTGAAAGACTTCTTAAAAGAGGTCCATAATCTATTGAACTTAACATTACATGGATAAAAACACAGCCTGAACATGGAGTCACTTTTTGTTGCTATGGTATTATTGAAAGTCAGTTTCTTTTAAGTAAGGAGTCAAGAAACTTTCCTGTGTTAAAAGATCTAATAATTTTATAAGATTCGGAGATGTCTTACTTCCTACAAATACATCTTCCTTAATCAGTGATTTCAGACATATATAGAACTCCTGGAAATTCACCTCACCTCAGGCATATCCCAAATCATTTATAATCAATAATAGTTGATGACATTATGGGCAATTGAAAACAAAACACACCAAGATTAATTCATGAGTTTGAAGGTAGAAAATGTGAATTAAGATTAGAATAATAAAATCAGAGCAAGACAAACGATTGCCATAGACTCATATTAACTCAGAAAGAGGTACAGTAAATAATAATAATAATAATAATAATAATAATAATAAAGAAGAAGTATATCTATCACCATGTCTTCAGCTTTCTATTCCATGCTTCTCTATGTCAAATATTTTTTAAATGCAAACTTAATTATATTCTGTTTAAAATTTTACCTTGCATTTTATATATTTGCTTCAGTATATACATTTTTTTATTTCTGCTACTGTTATTATTTCTGCTAATTCAATTTAAGCTCATGTAAACACATAAAAGCAAAAGGAAATTTCCCCCTCACAATTGTCATCATTGGTCAAATACCCTAGAGATCATCACTTTTAAGAGTTTCCACAAATCCTTCTAAATATATCATACACACACACACACACACACACACTTATATAAGAACAGATTACATAGGTATGTGTATGTATATATAGATATGAGATTACAGGACAGATTAGATTCCTAAATCAGATGACCACAGTCATAGATTTTACCCAGTAAAAATATTTTTAAGTAATTTCAAGAATACAAAAATAGAGCTTGGATATTGATCATCCTAAAGGTTCCATGCAATAAAATCCTAGTAATCATGCAATAAAATCCTAGTAATCAGGTGGGAACTACTGGGATGTAGTAGAACCTTTTGGAGATGGGACTTAGTTGGAAGAAATTAACTCATTGGGGATGTGCTCTTGAAGCAGATATTGATACTCTGGCCCCCATCTTTTTCAATCTTTGCTTCCCCACCACCATAAGAAACTTTAGTCTTCCATGTGCTCTCTTTGTGATACCCTGCCTCACCATAGGCTCACAATCAACAGGCCAACTGAAAATTGTTGGAAACCTCTGAAATTATGAGCCAAAATAAACCATTCCTCTTTAAAAAGTGGCTAGCTTAGTATTTTGTTACAGTAAAAAGAAAGCTGAAGCAGTCTACAAAACTATGCTTTGTTTGCATACAGTAGTTTTGGTTTGTTTGTTTTTAATTCAACAAGAGTTATGGTAATAAGAATCTCTAAAATAGACAAAATAGTAGTCAGAGCCAGGGCAGTCAGTGAGATGATGATCACATGGCCAAACTAAGTAACTACAATATTTGAAGGCCCAGAAAATAAAGATTTATTTCTAACTAACTTCTTTGACACTTACAACTAATCACCTGTAGTTACAATACATTAGAAGTCTGAACTTTGGATGAAAGAATAGGTATGTAACCATCAAAAAACTACCAGAAGAAGCAATTGTATTGGAACAAAAGGAAAAAAAATGCTTAGGTGGTAGGACACCCTGGTAAAAATTGGCAAACACTTTGTGTTAAGTAGTCGAGAGTGGTAATATTAATTTAACAACTAGATAAGCACCAGGTCTCCCACAAATATTATTCTTAATGTTCTATAGGGGAAAGTGCTTTGAGATATTTTCTGCTTTCAGAAATGCTAAAATGAAGCCAAAAATACATTATTAAATATTTAAGCTTAAAAATTTAAAAAAACGACTCTTTTAATTTGTATAGTAAATATTTCTTCTCAGTCAGATTGAAAGTGAAATATTTGTTTTAAATTTTCAGAGAATGTTTTTTGTGACAGGTGAACATTCAATCATTTTAGATTACCTCTAACTCTTCTGCTTTTGAAATGAATAACACATACAGGAAAATTATGCAAATTTAGCCATGCTCTTCATACAAAGAGAAAATTTCACCAAACAATATTAAGTGACATGCATGTAGTGGCTGTGTATATAAGCAAAATTTTTATACAAAAGTTATTGGTAATAAAATTAATGGTAATAGCCACATAATTTACTTTTTATTTTAATTAATTAATTAATCAATTTTTTGGTACAAGGGATTGAACCCAGGGGCACTTAACCAATGAACCACACCTACCTCCCACACATTTTTTTTTTCTTTTATTTGTATTGCTGAGGCTGACTTTCAACTCACAAACCTCCTGCCTCAGCCCTGAGGTGCTGGAATTACATGTGTGTACTACCACACCTGGAATAATTTACTTTTTAACAGTGATTTTTCCACAGGGCTTAAAAATTTAAGCACTAAATAAAATAGTATAAATGTTTGGAAGTAAGTTTTTCACATTTGAGTCTTAACATCTAACATTTTTTTTCTAAATGTATCAGATATCAAGCCATTAATTCATATGCTGTTCCACTTTGAATAGTTCTGCTTTCTAAAAATTCATATTGAAAAATTTTAAAAAAGGATCAATCTATGGTAATGAATTTATTTCAAAATGATTTTTTATTTTAGAAAAGATTTTCAGTTGCACTGCTGCATTCAGCAGATGGTGGGGAACACTGGGAGTGGGGCATGAGGTTAAACGGAAGAGACAGATCAGCCTTCTTACACAGAAGGTAACTGAAAAGGTGGTCAACAGCTGGAGACAGGGCAGTTTGAGTACCACTACTCAGGGAGATGAAAGATTTTGTGCAACAAAGCCTTATATCCCATGTGCTGCTAAGAATTGATTTTAATTCCATGTTTTGGCTTAAGTTTTAAGACTTAAGTGTGAGTTTTTAAGAGGTGAAAACTCTGCTTTGGTTTTTTCCCTATTTTTTTTTCTCTCATTCTTAAACAAATAATAAGATCCAGGTTCAGTGGTGCAGACCTGTAAGCCCAGTGACTCCAGAGATCAAGGCAAAAGGACTGCAAGTTTCAGGCTAGTCTGAGCAATTTAGTGAGATCTTGTCTCCCCACCAAGAAAAAAATAAATAAAAAGGGCCAGGAACGTAGCACAGTGGTAGAGATCTGTGGGTTGAATCCCCAGTATGAAAATCATGATGATCATGATAATAATAACAATAAAACACTATAAAAGTGGTTGAGTAATCATATGATCCCAGAATTATGTAGGGGAGGTGTTCATTCTGACTGACTCCACATGACTCCTGCAAAGGAACAAACAAAAAGACTCATGGCAGATCCCCAAGGAATAAAGTGTTACTGAAACTTACTTTTAAGTGTAGAAATTTTCTGGAGTCTAAATGTGGTGGGTAAAAATGTAGGCAGAAGAGAAGTAGCTGTGAAATACAAAATTAAAAAAAAATAAAAAAATTGGTTTATCACATTTAAATGATTCACTATTTTAGACCCTCAGAAATGTTCCAGCACATCATAGAGTGATAACAATGAGTGTCACTGGCATATATTTGCTCCTTCATAACAATCATACCACCGAATCATGATTATTTTGTTATAAAATAAAGCAATATTTGGAAAAGGGAGTTGGCAACAAAGAAAATGTACTTGAGGATATGCATTTGTGTTTGCTCCAGAGTGCCATTAAACATCCTTCAGCACATTCTTTTCCTATATGAGAGAAATGTAATTTTTTTAAAAGTTCAAAAATAGTATAGAAAGTAATCTGTTTGGTTAAGTATGTGCACTTTAATGGCTTACCTCTATTTAATCAGAGGAATGGGTTATTCTTAGGAATAAAATCTAGACTAAAATTTGAAAAATATCCCAAACCTGTAGTTCCCAACCATCTAAGACACATTCCCACAATCAAACACCTAAGGATTCTAGAAAATAATGTTTCACAAATCACACTTTACTGGGATTTTACTTGAAGATTCACATAGTCTAAAATAAAGCTATAAAAAAAATGTAGGTTAATCACAACAGCTGCTGCATACCACAGACATTTAAAACACGAATGTATAGAAGATGAGTCAGATAAGGCTTGACAATCCAAACCAACCTAAAAGTATCAAGAGCAACATTACCCCCACCCCCAATTGCCAGAAGCATTACATCTGAGACATTGAGAGAAAGGAATAAATCCTGTTTGTTTTTATTGACCACTTTATTTGAAATTTCTTTAATTATACCTTTAAATATACACTGAAAACACTGAGTAAGCATGTTCAATAAAACATTTAATAGTGTGTCCTAATTTTGTCAATTTCTTTTTGCAGTATTTACTGTGGTAGAAAGTCATTCACTTACGATGTAGAAGAATAAAGATTACTGAGAATTAAATTATCAAAGTCACATGAAAAGACATATAGAAATAATTTTGAGCTCTGTAAAATGAAGTGAAGTAGTCATCATCATATTATGAAAATTTTCAAAGTCAGTTAGAACTCAGAATATTTACATGTAGTGTTTTGTGGATAGAGTAGTAAATTTGTATTCTTTTTGGATAAAGAATGTTTAATAATTTTATAGAATAAATAATTGTACATTGGTGTGAGGGGATTATTCTGGAGGCTGAGATAAAGAGTTTTTTAAGATCATTATTAAAGTGCTATTTTTTTCAAGGAGATTAACACACAGAGTAGTCTCAGAATTTCTCCTGGTACTGGATCTCACCACCATTATCAGCGATTTGGACAAATAAAACCTTTATTCTATTTGACTAATTTTAAATGAGTCAAAATCATGATTCTCATCATGTATACATTTAACATGTGTCAATGATTTTTATTTAACCATTAATTAATGAAGGAGCCAGCTAGATAATAATTCTGGTTTAAGCAGAAATTTGAAGAATTATACAGTTAAACAAAACAAATCTGATATAAATTTATCTTTGATAAACTTTTTTTTTTTAAAACTATGTTACAGGGCCCCAAATCTGTAACACTTTTGGTTATCTTTTCTATCATATGTTTTTGTAGATATAAATGTGAATTCTTATTGGGGGCTTCTGAGATATATCAAAGTCATATTTGTTATCCTGAATAGGTAAGTACTCCTGAATAATGCTATTAAGAATATTTAATGAACTAGAAATTATCTTCATGCTTTGTTTCTGAGTTTCAAATTTTTTTCCTTGGTAATGCTGTATAGATATCTAGTGCAGTGAGTTGTCTTATAAAGAAAGGAGCACATTTCTGACCAATTTTAGAATCAGTATTTGGGCCATGCTAAGCCTAGTTACTCAGTGGGAGAGAATAGAATAGCTCTGCTAGGATGAATATACACCTGTAGGCAATTGAATGTCATGAGATGCTTGCAAACTGGGGACTGAAAGCAAAAGTTCTCATTCCATAAACATTATTGATAGAATCATGAGATTTAAAAAGATTAATGGGAAATTTTGTATATTTTCCTTAAAATTTCACAGAATGAATGGTTAAAATATAAGCCAAAAAGAGTGATCCTTGAAAGATTCATAATGCACTCTGAATTTTGCTATACAAACTATTTAGTTGAACTTTTAAAAAAAAGTACATAAAATGGGTTATGCAAAATATTCTATGCAAAATATTCTTTTAAAAACTTTCCTTTTTAAGTTAAAAATTAGAAAACCTAGTAATTGATTATGTAGAGTCAAGTAAAAACTTAGGGTTAATTTTGAAGTTGGCTGGATGAGATAACATTAAGTAAAAATATTGTGTATATTTTAATAATAATGAATCTTCACTTATAAAACAGCTTATGAAAATTACCCCTGATTATTAAGTGAATTAAAGCAGTCTTTTTAAACGAACTATATTTAATTGTATGTCTACATTACAATTTATTTCAAAATTATTTTAAGAAATAAATCAGTTTTAATAAAATCTGGAAAACTTAATAATGTAAGCTTTGTCTATGAACCAGACTGTAAAACTGAGTTGTGTTAATATTTCAGTGACTATGAATTCTTAAAGTGACATATAATGAACAATATTCTAAGTGTAATAATTTCAGAACTAGTTGGTAGCAATTGTAAAATTTAGATATCATGATTTTCTTTTCTTTTTTTGTGGTGCTGGGAATTGAACCCAGGACCTTGTGCATGTGAGGGAAACACTTTACCAACTGAGCTACATGCCCAGCCAAAGAGATCATCATTTAATGCTCAAAATTTTATTTATAATTTTTAAAAATCACAACAAAATGCTAGATAAAGCCTACACTCACATATCACACAGTCTTATTCTCGTAGTAGCAATATTATGTGAATTGGATATTAATATTTTTACTCCAAGAAATTGAAGGCTGACTAACTTTCTTGAAATTTTTGCTCTACCAACCAAGGAAAAACCAATAACAAATTTTAAAAAGCATTTCACAGATTCTAAATATATTCTTTCTTTCTCAATAACTTTGAGAGAAATAAAGTGACTCATATTTGTCCTTTAGAAAACCATTTTCATTTTAGGTAAAGCATTGAGAGATTTAAGAAAAACTAGTAATCATACACAATTCACTCCCAGTGATGGGACTGTTCATGTTCTAAATAGAGGGGTATTTTTGTATTCATGATATTTAAAGGGAGAATATTCATGCCATTAGGGCTCCTGCTGCAAAATGCTTTTTCAAAAAAAAAATACGATTTTAATATGGACATTTGGATTGATTTTCTACGCATACTTTGCTTGCCTTTAGACAAATTTCTTGCATATGTATATGTGTGTGTTTGTGTATGTATGTGTGTGTGTGTGTGTGTATTTTTTTTTCTTTAATGCAGCCACCATTGGTATTTTACTGCAAATATACTCCATAGTGAAAAAATGAGCTTCTAACGTTTTTCGAAACTAGAAAAGAATTACATGTAGTTTCAATTTTGTTGAATTTTCCCCAAGATATCAAATGCTTACAATGGTTTGTTTCATATATGCCAAAAAAATAATAATAGGAAAAAACTTTTAATAGAAATTTATGAAGAATGAACAGGGAATTAGAAAAATAGCTATTTGTAAGTTAACGTTTAGTACTTTGTGAAATGAAAGCAAATTCTTCTTGTACACACTTTCCATAACTCAGAATGATAATCAGTAAGATTTCAAAGATTATACTTCATAATGACTAAATGACTTTAAAATCTCAATATGTTAAGAAAAAGTGACTACTACATTATATATCTATGCAATTGTGTGTATGACAGACTATCAATAAAATTTGTTATGTTTCTGTTTGGATGAATAGCTTTGAATAAACTGTTGGTAAACAAGTACATAAAAATAAATGGGTCATATCTTTATAAACTGACATTGCATGTCAAAACTTTAATGTTGAGACTAAATTTGAATTTTATTCCTTCAAATTATTCAAAGGAAAAAAATAACTATACTTGACTATATTATCATAAGTTATAAAAGCACTAGAAAACTCATTTTTCTGATGAAGCAGAGCTGAATGAATTAGCCTCTGGCTCTCATTGGTTATAAGGACCACCTTTGCTACAATTCATGGACATTTCTTGGTGTTTTGCTTCAATTATGTGTTGATAAGATATTTTCTTCTGTGTCCCCTCCTGAGATAATTTGTAATACACTGTTTTAAAACTTCACACATTTATTTTCTATATTTATCTTTTCTCCCCTTTAGTTTTTTTTTTTCCTTTCCTCTCATTAAAAGTGGAGTTTGGTCAACATGAGTTTGAGTAAGAATGGGGGGGAAAAAGACACCAATTGAATAGCATCTTGTAAGATCTTATTTCAGAGTTATCTGCCTGTTTTTCTACAAGGGTATCATCTATTATCCTACCAGTGATTTAGGGCTCACTTTTCCTGCATTGGGAGCTCCTCTGTGGGGAGTTCTCTGAGAGCCCAGAGTCAGAATGTGTCAGATAATGAGTACATCTCTATAATGTAGTGGAGCATTAGCATTAGTAAATGGGAATATGTAGAACTTTGTGACATAAAAGTCCATTATTAAAAAAAGACTAGCCTTTTTTATTTCCTCTCTCAAGAAAAGATGGTTTCAAAAATATATAATAATCTGACTTCTGGAGCTCAAGCTTATGACAGAAGGCAGGCAAAATGTACTGAATATGAACCAAAATTTTGTACGGTTATGGTCATCACTAACAAGAAGGAAATACAGAAGGTGGAAAAACAAAACAAGGGGAGAGGAAGAAAGACTGAGGAAGGAGACAGAAGGACTGAGAAAAATAGGTAAAGACAATGGAACATAAGAATCTTCATCTTAAAATTCAGCAAGTGTATACCAATTTTAGCCTTCTTTGTAGTCACTACTAATAAATAGCTAAAATTTAAATTGGGCTTATTATATAACAGACAAATTGCTGTGAGTTTTACATATGCTTACTCGAAGTATTTCTCAAGTACCAAATAGAATATGTTTACTACTATTTACTGTTTTAATATAGGGACTCTGGAATAGTGAGTTTAACCAACCTGTCCTAATGTGTTTACTGATGAACAGAGGATTTGACAAAGATAATGGAGCTCTATTGTACACAAAGTCTTAGCCTGCCTAGGTTACCATCCACCTCTGCACTATAATGCCTTGTAAAGCATTAGTTTCTAAATGCATTTAATAAAGGTGAAATTGTTTTTTATTTTAGTAGCTTTATAACATACTTTGCATTAGGGAATGTGATGTCTCTAGCTTCCTGCTTCTTTCTCAGAATTGTTTAGGCTATTTGTGTTTTTTGTTTTGTTTTGTTTTGTTTTTTATGCTTACATGCAACTTTTAAGATCTGTGAAAAGTGCCATTGGAATCTTGATGGGGATTGCACTAAATCCGATCTCTGCAGGTAGTAAGGACATTTGAACAACATTAATTCTTTTAATTTATGAACACAGGATATCTTTTCATTTATTTGCATCTTCATTTTGTTTCAATCAATGTTTTATAGTTTTCATTAAATAAACCATTCATCTTTTTGGTTAGGTTTACTTCTAAATATTTTATTCTTTTTGATGCTAATGTCAATAAGATTATTTTCTTAACATCTTTTTCAGAAAGTTTGTTAACTTATAAAAATGTAATTGTTTTTTATATAGTACTTTTGTACCTGGAAACTCTATTGAATTTGTTTGTTATTTATAATAGTTTAGTGTGTTGCAAAGCTCCAGTAAAAAGACAGTAAAACTGACATAACAATAGACATAATCCTGTGGAAAAGAGAATCCACACAGATACACATATGGCCAACTAATATCTAACAAGGCATCACAAATACACAATGGGGAAAGGATAATCTCCTCATTATACAAAAAAAGTATTGCAAAAATTATATATCCACATGCAAAAAAGTTAATGCAGATCTTTGTCTTACACTATATATAAAAATCATCAAAATGAATTAAAGGCTTAAAAGTATGATCTGAAATTCTAAAACTCCTAGAAAAGAAAAAAAATATTGAGATTACAACTCATCATTGATCTTGGAAAATGCCAAAAGCACAGTGAAAACAAACAAATAGGGCTATATGAAACCAAATATTTTTATTTGCAAGACAAAGAAAAGCAATCAATACAATGCAAAGGCAATAGAAGATATTTTTTATCTTTATACTGAATAAGAGATTAATATTCTAAATATAAGGTCCTTACACAACTCAATAACAAAATCTCAGACAACCCAATTTAAATAGGTAAAAGATGGAAATAGACATTTCTTCAAAGAAGATACACAAATGATCAATAGGCATATGAAAAGCCTGTCACCATCATTAATCATCAGAAAAATGCAAATCAAAACCATAAGAAGATATCACCTTGTATCTGTTAGGATAGCCATTATTGTAAAGACAAAAAAGAGCAATTGTTGCTGATAATATGCAGGAAGGGAACCACTGAACACAGCTGATGGAAATGTAAACTTGTACAGCCAAAATGAAGTATGGAGGTTTCTAAAAAGTTAACATTGAACTGTAGTAATCCTACTTCTGAGAACATATTCAGATTATTAAAATCAGTATTTCCAAGAGATGTCTGTTCTCTCATGCTTGCTGTAGCCTTATTCACAATGGTTAATATATGGAAACATGAAAGCAATGGACACATCAATATATTGAATGGATTCATATAATGGAATACTATTCAGACATGATAAGGAAAGAAATCCTGTCCCTTGTGATAGCATGTGTGAAACTGGGAACATGCTAAATTAAATAAGCCAGACATAGAAACAAAATTACTATGTATTCTCACTTACATGTTCCTTCTAAAAAAATCTGAACTCATAGAAGTAGACAGTAGAATAGTGGTTGCCAGAAGCTGGAAGGTTGGGGAATGGGGTGATATGATCATAGGGTACAAACTTTCAGTTATAAACTAAATAAATTCTTGGGATCTAATGTAAAGCCCGGTAAGTATAGTTAATAATCTGTAGTTTTTACTTGAAATTGGATAAAAGAACATATTTTAACTGTCCTCAACACATGTGCATGCACACACACACATACAATAGTAACTAAAAGCGGTGCTGGATATGTTAATTAATTTGTGATAATTAGTGTATTTTATGTCAAATCATCATGCTGTTCATCTTGAATTAATACAATTGTATTTGTCAAGTAAAAGTTTAAATTGAAACAGTTATAAAGGAAAATACAGATTATTAAACTGCTTAAAATTACCTATAATTCACATGAAGAAACATACTAAGTAGTTCATACAAATGTATGAAGTAGACTAACTTACACTTATGACTTAAGTGGTTTATGGTTAACATAGGTATTTGGAATCCCTTTTAGAGACCCTCCCCAGTTAACAATTTAAATATCCTGAAACTACTTTTGTTGTTGTTGTTTTAAACATGTAATTGCTTTTTTTAGAAAGATGTTTTAAGTAGGTGATGGTTTTTTTTTTTGTTTTTTTTTTTTTAACAGGATCCATTAAAGGTAAATTGAAAAAAATGTTAAAAGAAGAAGAAGAAGGAGGAGGAGAAATTGAAAGTGCTGTCCACTAGGGGTTTACTAGAACCTCGTGACTTTTTAGCTCATTAAGGATAGCCCATAGTTATATATTTTATATTTTATTAAGAGACAATACATGAGGAAGCTGAGGCAGTAGGATCTTAAGTTAGAAGATAGCCTCAGCAAAAGTGAGGTGCAAAGCAACTCAGTTGATACTCTGTCTCTAAATAAAATACAAAATATGGTTGGAGATGTGGCTCAGTGCTGAGTGCCACTCAGTTCAATCTTTGGTACCCCCTGTCCCCCCGCCTTCAAAAAAAAAAAAGATAGGATACACTTTATGCATTTACTATAAGAAATCCAAGGGGTTTTGTGGACACATGACTTTCACAGGACACTTGTGTGCTATGCATTTGATTCAAGTGTTGACTCCGAAACCTGTGCCACCCAGAAGATAAGTGCAAGTATCAAGCATTGTCTAATGCTGTCTTGGATGCTAAGAATTTCATGCTGCTATCAATAAACAAAAGTTCTTTTAATTTTTGATAAGCTTTATATTTAGAATGACTTTTGATTCTACTTACAAACATATTAGTGTAGATATGCTTGTAATGAATGAAAAATTATGCTTATAATGAATAAAAAGTATTAATGAATTATTACCTCAAGGAAATATTCATAATTCCTTCTTTTACCTAATGTCCTTTTTCTGTTCCAGAATCGTATCCAGAATATCAAATAGTATTTAGTTATCAGTTCTCCTTAGAATTCTCAGGGCTATGACTATTTCTCAAACTTTCCTTGCTTTTGATGTCCTTGACAGTTTTAAGGAGTACGAGTAATGGTCAATTACTTTGTAGGATGTGTCTCCTATTGGAATTTATAGGATGTTTTAATTTTGTTTAAACAAGAATTATTAGTTATCAGAGGAAGACAACAGAGATAACCTGTCATTTTAATTGCATTATATCAAGGATTCATGCATGACTTGTCACTATAGATTTTAATTTGATGACCTGTCCAGGATACTGTACTTCAGGTTTAGCTACCATGTAGTCAACCTTTTTTGTTTCCTTACTCTACTGTTTGGTAGTAAGTCACTATGCACAGCTCACACTTAAGCAGCAGAGAATTATGTACTCTCTCTTTGAGAGTAGAGTTGTTACATAAATTACTTGGAATTCTTCTGGACTAGTTATTGTCTTTCTTCCCCATAAATTCACTTGTGCAATAATTTATTCATATCAACAAGGACTCATGGATATTTATTTTGCACTTTGAATTATACTCCCAAACCACTCTATTTTGTCACTCAGATTGTTCCAGGTTTTGGCTACTGAGGTTGGTACTGATATCATATGAGTATGGTTGATTCCCACATCTCTTTCATAATAAAATGGATATAAGTTGTTTTAAATAACTTTCATACTTCTTGACATTACAAGATGCTCCAGATTCATCTTGCATATTTTCTGCCCCAGTCCTAGAGTCAATCATTTATTTAAGGAAATGTGATTCTATTCTTGGAGAAAATTAGAAACAATGACATAGGTGTTCAGTGTGTTTATTGCTACTGGGGAATCATTACTGCTAAACATCCTTGAGTGGCAGAGTTAAGGAAATACTATGGCACACTAACTTATGAAATACCCACATCTAAAATATTTCTTTGTATAACTACCTGCATCTTCATTAATTTAATCATAACTGTGTACTCTCTCCAAATCAAATCCATTAATACATGAATCCTTAAATATATTTGTCTAACAAGACAGAAAACTTAGCTAATTTTTTTCTTGTTTTCAAAAAGTAAAACAGGTGTTAACTATGTACTTCTTTCAATTTTCAAAATTAGAAGTATGTGTTAAAATATTAATTCAGTGGGTTGTAAGCCATTATTACTAAGACAGAAAAAGAGTTAGAAATTTATTTTTAATAATTACAATTAAATTTGTTGAATTTTTTGAGACTAAGAACCTCTAGTTAAAAAAAAAATAACAAAACAAAACAGGAAAAAAGAAAAAAAAACTCCAAACAAACAGAATGTTGTTTAGGAATTGAATTAGAAGGGAATACTTGGAGTGAGAAGATGGCGGTGAAGGGAGTGCATCACCCCCGTGTACCGCATCACTGAGCAGGAGATTGACGAGGTAGAATGGCTAAAAGCTAGCTTGTTAGGAATTTCCAGCAAAATTGGGGTGCTCCGAAACCTAGAGGAAGAATTTCCATCGCATGAGGATCAGCTACTGGGGCTCAAACGAGAGAGATTTGTCCGCACGGAGGGTCACACTGCTTATTAGCAAATCGCCCTCTGCAGCGCGCGCTGGGAAACGAGGAGATAGCAATGCAAAGATACAGCGCTGCGGATTCTGCCAGCTGTGCAATTACTGTACTCAGAGCTGAATTCTGGGTTTGAGACGGGGGAAGGAAGCAGTCCAAATCGGTTCTCCACACTGATCAGACCACAGAGGAAGCCAGTGGCCACCATCTTGGAGAGCTGACGTCACCATCCCTGTTTTCGACTGATCGCAGCGCTTTCAGCTATAGAACAGGTAATTACAGGCTACCATTCGCCTGCATCTCGCAGACAAATTACTCAGACTTAGTGCTAAAGAACCCGCGGAAACTGCTTCTTGGAGCCTACTCCTATCAGAACATATACCGAGCCCGGAGCGGCCGAATTCCAGCTCCCAGAACTGCTCTGGCCCAGGGCTAAAGAATACAAAGGCACATCAAAAAAATAGTGCACCATGATCAAGTACGATTCATCCCTGGGATGCAAGGATGGTTCAATATATGGAAATCAATAAATGTTATTCACCACATCAATAGACTTAAAGATAAGAACCATATGATCATCTCGATAGATGCAGAAAAAGCATTCGACAAAGTACAACATCCCTTTATGTTCAAAACATTAGAAAAACTAGGGATAACAGGAACTTTCCTCGACATTGTAAAAGCTATCTATGCTAAGCCTCAGGCTAGCATCATTCTGAATGGAGAAAAATTGAAGGCATTCCCTCTAAAATCTGGAACAAGACAGGGATGCCTTCTATCACCACTTCTATTCAATATAGTTCTCAAAACACTGGCCAGAGCAATTGGACAGATGAAAGAAATCAAAGGCATAAAAATAGAAAAAGAAGAACTTAAATTATCACTGTTTTCAGATGACATGATTCTATACCTAGAAGACCCAAAAGGGTCTACAAAAAAACTACTAGAACTTATAAATGAATTCAGCAAAGTGGCTGGATATAAAATCAACACGCATAAATCAAAGGCATTTCTGTATATCAGTGACAAATCTTCTGGAATGGAAATGAGGAAAAACACTCCATTCACAATATCCTCAAAAAAAAAAAAAAATACTTGGGAATCAACCTAACAAAAGAGGTGAAAGATTTATACAATGAAAACAATAGAACCCTAAAAATAGAAGTAGAAGAAGATCTTAGAAGATGGAAAAATATACCCTGTTCATGGTTAGGCAGAACTAACATCATCAAAATGGCGATATTACCAAAAGCTCTCTATAGGTTTAATGCAATGCCAATCAAAATCCCAAAGGCATTTCTTGTAGAAATACATAAAGCAATCATGAAATTAATATGAAAAAATAAAAGACCCAGAATAGCAAAAACAATTCTAAGCAGGAAATGTGAATCAGGCGGTATAGCGATACCAGATTTCAAACTATATTACAGAGCAATAGTAACAAAAACAGCATGGTACTGGTACCAAAACAGGCGGGTGGACCAATAGTACAGAATAGAGGACACAGAGACTAATCCACAAAGCTACAACTATCTTATATTTGATAAAGGAGCTAAAAGCATGCAATGGAGGAAGGATAGCATCTTCAACAAATGGTGTTGGGAAAACTGGAAATCCATATGAAACAAAATGAAACTGAATCCCCTCCTCTCCATGCACAAAAGTTAACTCAAAGTGGATCAAGGAGCTAGATATCAAATCAGAGACTCTGCGTCTGATAGAAGAAAAAGTTGGCTCCGATCTACATATTGTGGGGTCGGGCTCCAAATTCCTTAATAGGACACCCATAGCACAAGAGTTAATAACAAGAATCAACAAATGGGACTTACTTAAACTGAAAAGTTTTTTCTCAGCAAGAGAAACAATAAGAGAGGTAAATAGGGAGCCTACATCATGGGAACAAATCTTTACTCCTCACACTTCAGATAGAGCCCTAATATCCAGAATATACAAAGAACTCAAAAAATTAGACAATAAGATAACAAATAACCCAATCAACAAATGGGCCAAGGACCTGAACAGACACTTCTCAGAGGAGGACATACAATCAATCAACAAGTACATGAAAAAATGCTCACCATCTCTAGTAGTCAGAGAAATGCAAATCAAAACCACCCTAAGATACCATCTCACTCCAGTAAGATTGGCAGCCATTCTGAAGTCAAACAACAACAAGTGCTGGCGAGGATGTGGGGAAAAGGGTACTCTGTACATTGCTGGTGGGACTGCAAACTGGTGCAGCAAATGTGGAAAGCAGTATGGAGATTCCTGGGAAAGCTGGGAATGGAACCACCATTTGACCCAGCCATTGCCCTTCTCTGACTATTCCCCGAAGACCTTAAAAGAGCGTACTACAGAGATACCACCACATCAATGTTCATAGCAGCACAATTCACAATTGTTAGACTGTGGAACCAATCCAGATGCCCTTCAATAGATGAATGGATAAAAAAAAAAAAAATGTGACATTTATACAGCATGGAGTATTACACAGCACTAAAAAATGGCAAAATCATGGAATTTGCAGGGAAATGGATGGCACTAGAGCAGATTATGCTTAGTGAAGCTAGCCAATCCCTAAAAAACAAATACCAAATGTCTTCTTTGATATAATGAGAGCAACTAAGAACAGAGCAGGGAGAAAGAGCAGGAAGAAAAGATTAACATTAAACAGAGACATGAGGTGGGAGGGAAAGGGAGAGAAAAGGGAAATTGCATGGAAATGGAGGGAGACCCTCCATATAAGAGGTTGTGAGGGGAAGGGGAAAATAAACAAGGAGGGAAATGAATTACAGTAGATGGGGTAGAGAGAGAAGATGGGAGGGGAGGGGAGGGGAGGGAGGATAGTAGAGGATAGGAAAGGTAGCAGAATACAACAGTTACTAATATGGCATTATGAAAAAATGTGGATGTGTAACTGATGTGATTCTGCAATCTGTATTTGGGGTAAAAATGGGAGTTCATAATCCACTTGAATCTAATGTATGAAAAATGGTATGTCAAGAGCTTTGTAATATTTTGAACAACCAATAAAAAAAAGAAAGGAATACTCATTGAAATTTTTATATAATAAAAGTATTCCAGAGAATCCAATTTTCACATTATTAATAAATTGATCATATATAAAAAATAAATCATTTAATAAAATGTTCTTAATTTTTTATTCTATTTCAGAAATCTATTTTTAGGGAGAAATAGTAGTCAAAATAGTATTAAATGACCTCTTCTACATCTGAACTCTAAACCACTGCTTACAATAACCATGTCAGATTTTCAAATCTTAGTTGAACAGTTTTGATTTCTATATCAAAGGATCCAGAATTCCACTACAAATTTATGTCTTAAAAAAGTTAATAACACATAATGAGAGTAGAACTTTCACAATCCTGGATAAGTCTAAAGCTATGACTTTACTCATTCACTTATTTTTTTATAACATAGAGAAGATAATAATAAAATACTTCCTATAGGAAGAAATTGAAAAAAAATAAATTATGTGATACATTACTTTTTTATGCAAAATGGCAGAAAATCAAAGAAATCTATCTTCAGGGAAACAAGCATGGTTTGAGGAACTAAAAAAGTCAGGTTAGATTCAGCACTGTTTTATTCTGAGGCTCCTACATCCACATGTGGACTTGGTCCTTTGTCTCCTCTTTTTTTGACTGGCTTTCCAATTTCTTAATTCTTAGATAAGATTTTATCTATTTTTTTTTTTAACCAGATAGCTGAACAGCTACAGTAATCTTAGGCTCACATGGTCCAAGCTTCAAATTGCAATGATTAAAAACTAAATGAATAAATAAACCTGTTTCATCCAAAGCAGACAGAATGAATTTTATTGTAAACCTCAAAATATGAAAAGTGACTTTAAAGGAAAATAGCTTACCGGATATGGTTATATCTATTTAGACATGATTTAAATTCATGAACCAGAATTGTGCTGTCCAAAAGAAAAGCCAGAGGTCTCAGGTTACTGACTGATGAGCACCTGAAATATGGTTATTTCTGTAATCAAAGAGCTGAATTTCTAAAGTTAATTTTCATATTTGATGAGTTTACATCTAAAAGTAATCCAGTTACTAGAAAACTTAGAATTATTTTTGAAACAACTTGAGCAAATGAATCTACTTATACAACACTCAATTTGTTAAATCTAAACACAAATTCCTGATGGAAACCTAGTAGTATAGAATGAAAATGTAAAATATTTCAGAGATTTTGTACTAATTAAAGAATGCATAATATCTCAAAATGTTTATATTGATTATGTGGTAAGTAATATTTTGGACATCGGGAGTTAATAAAAAATCATCATTACCAGATATTATACATTTGATAGGAAATATTAACAAGTAAATATTAATTTATTTATGTTTTTTCACTTTTAAAATATAGCTACAATTTAAAATTGCATGTTTTACATTATAATTTCATTGGACAGCACTGTTTAAAAATGATGTGTGATAGCTCTCTTAAAACTAATTTTCTTTCTCCCATACCTGCTTCCTTCCTCTCCCTTTCCTCCATGAGATAAATTATTAAATATTCATAAGTATGTAAAAATAGTCATCCATATTTTGTGTCCCTTAAATTTTCTTCCTGCTTCCTCATCCCACTAAGCACAGTCTGCTTCCCCCAAGCATGTAGTATAATAACAGGCATCTAGATTTGTATTTGTATTTATTGACAACTTTCTAAATAATTAATACAGTAAGAAAATGATAAAAACAAATATTGATTTTATTTGCCTACAGTTTTTTATTTAAACCTCTCCTCCAAAAAAACACAACCAGTATAGAAAAGAAAACCACAGCTGGAGAAATGATTTTAGAAAGCTATTATGAAATTGATGTTTTAAATGAAATTCCTCAATTTAAATTTGTCTCCAATATTTCAATAATTATAAAATTCACCCAAAGAACACTACGTCCCTCCCACTAGATTACTCAACTATAATCTTACAGTTCTACCTTCCCAACAGGTAGAATACAATAAGGCAGAAAGTAAACTGCTTCTTTCTTTAAATCTTATTTATTTTTGGTATTGTTTTTGAATAAAAAAGTATCATATTATAATATTGCCTTTTATTTTTGGGGCAGAGTTCTAGGATTTTAAAACTTCTGTGGATCCTGTAGCTACCACCACAATTGAGACAAAATTATCACCACCATAAGTATCATTGATGTTGTCCCTTTTTGGTCACATTTAATCCATTCCTTACCACTTTAAAAAACACTGATGTATTGTCTATGACTATCATTTTTGCTTTTCTCAAAGCAAATGACATATAAATGAACTGACATAATCTATAATGTCCTGATTTGGGCTTTTTAAATTCAGATTCATCCAAGTTGCTTCACATATCATTAATTTGTTTATTTTGGTTCATGAATAGTCAGTCATCCATGGATGTCCCTCAATACTTATGTATTCATTTATAGGATATTTAGATTTTTATAGTTTGGGGCAATTATAAGTAGGAAAGTTTTTATGAATTAGCCATGTACTTATAATACAACCCAGGAATACTTCTCTGGGGTATTCACACTACAGAATATATAATAGCCTGTTGGGAATAGTTGATTCTGACTGGGGATTGACTTCAAGTCTCAGTGTGGAAGCCCTTCTCTGGGAAGCTAGATTAGATGCTGTAGGCTTAGAAAGGCAAGGTTCAGTGGTATTTCTCCTAGGCATCAAGATTTTCTTGGTTTTCAACAAATACACTGGATGACCTGTCAATGTAGGCCCCGTGTGGACTGCTTCTTTTCTGGAAAATTACAAACATTTTGGCTTCACATGAGAGAAGAAATGCCTTTACAATACACACTGCATAAATGAAATCTGGACTTCATGGTACATGGATAACAGAAGCATTAGAATGATTTTTTTTTTCTGTTTTGTCTTCTCAATTATTCAGATTTGAAATTCAATTAATGAAGAAACAGAGTGATTCTCCATCTGCATGGAAGTAATATAAAATGCTTTGCTTGCTGAAAAATATATACAGAATTAAAAAACTTCACACAGAATTTTGTAAATTATGCTTGAGAAGAGTTTTTATATTTATTTATTGACAGGAATTTATATAAACAGCTGGAAATCTTACCACCTCATTCAAAGTAAAGTATACTATAATATAGTTCCCATTAAAATCACTATGCTTTATTTTTGTTCAAGCAGCATAGAGCGATGTCAACCTGGTTGCTGCTTTGATTGCGTGCCCTGTAATTAGAGTTGTTGAACTCCATCCTAAAGAAAGTGAGGATTCAGCAAGTTCAGAGAAAGTACAGGTTTGAAGAATTTGGAAACAGAAAAAGCATTTTCATTCCACAAATGGGAAGGTTGGTCGCATTTTTATTGAAAAGAGACAAATCAAATTGTGCAAAAAGTTGACAGACTATTTTCTTAAAATTTGAGTATGATTACCATACTTAAATCATTCTTTCTTTTATGAAGAAAATTATAAACAAAACCGGCTACCCTAACTTTTTAAAAATTCTCTCTCCATTTTGCTCCACCAATTGAATTTCTTCCATAATTAAAGGGAGTAGTTGAATAAAGCAGGTTTCCTTATTCTCCATGACACTCTTCACCTCAAGAATCAAAACACTGATGTCACATATCAAAGAAAATATTTGGCCTTTGTTTTTCTGTGATTGGCTTATTTCACTTAGTATGATATTCTCCTACTCCACCCATTTACCTGCAAATGCCATAATTTTACTCTCTTTTAATGCTGAGTAATAGTCCAATATATATTGGACTATTTTATATATATATATATATATATATATATATATATATATATATATATATATATATATATATCAGAGTTTCTTTATCCATTCATCCACTGGGGGCATCTAGGTTGGTCCATAATGGACAGGGAGTGTGCAAGGAAAGAATGGAGGAACTTTATATTGAGCAGAGAGGACTGAGGGGAGGGGAGGAGGTATAGAGGTAGGAAAGATGGTGGAATGAGATGGACATCATTACCCTGTGTACATATATGTTTGCACGAATGGTGTAACTATATCGTGTACAACCAGAGAAATGAAAAGTTGTGCCCAATTTGTGTACAGTGAATCAAAATGCATTGTGCTGCGATGTATAACTAATTAGAACAACAACAAAACAAAACAAAAACAAAACAAAACAAAAAAACACTGATGCCCCTAGTGACTCTTCCCTAGTATTTTTAATTTAATGACTCCTAAAGAATTCTCCAAAGGAGTATTTCCTTATTCAGCAACAGGATGTAGTTTTTAATGAATAACTTACATAGCGTTCTCCAAATTTCAATTCCATTTGGAATAGCTGGTGCATGGGCTCATTATTAACTCAAGATCCCTGAATTTTAAAGTAGTTTGCCAGGTATTTTTAAATAATGTTTGAATTGTAGCTCTTTGATGTTACTACAATTATTTTCAAAGTGCCCATATTTTACCTGCATTTCTGCTCTAATTTCTCTCCTTGCATTTTCAAACAGCTGTTCTTTCCTCTTTCAACTGCTCTTGTTTCATAAGCACTATTAATGAACCAGTGAGAAGCCTACTGAATCCCCCAAAGCTGTAATAAATGGAAATACTTTTATTTGTATACCACATAAATTCTAAATTCTAAGTTAAACACATACACACATCCTTATCATGCTAATTTACTTCCTTTCTTATGTGTAAAAAGCAATGCATGTTTTTTCTGCATATCCATGCACATACATTATTTCTGTAAAGCATAATGGATACACAAAATTTAAATAAAATGAATTCAAAAGATTTATCTATACACAGAAATTCCCCTTATATGTGTGTGAAAAGTGAGTATTTGACTATGTTAAGATAATGTAAGAAATTATATTCTTTGTTATGTCCGTTTATAAATAAGAAAGCAATATCACTCCTTAGAATTTCATGGTTAACATCTATTGGGCCTTTTGTATCTTCTTATTTTTTAAATTATATTCTTATATTTTCCATTATTTCCAAAATTGATTTCCTCTGAAATCAATTTTAGTGTCTCACAGTTAGGATCACCTACATTACAGCATCTTTAAACCTTCATACATTTATTTAATTTCTAGCTGTTGAAACTATGTTCAGATTTAATTATTTAATTTTGAAAACTGTATCCTGATTCTGAACTAATAACTTTAGAAGATTTTTTTCTACAATTGCTCCCCATATGTACACTTGATGGCTTAAAGGCAAGAAAAAGGAATTAGGTTGGCATAAGCTTGGTAGACTTTATCTTCCTTGATTTCTGAAAATGAGGTATTGGTTACCTTCACCCTCAAGCAGTACTTTCTAGTATATTAGTGGCAAACTAGAGCATAAATGCAAAAATTCATGAAGCTTAAAAATACACACTGGAATTAGGGCATAGAAAAGGAGTACATAAAGAGTAGACAATGATAAAGACACTTGTGCCAAAATGCAGCAACTTTAGAAATCCACATATATGTCTTGGAACAATAAAAGTTTGGAAGTAAAAAAAAAAAAAATCAGTTTTCTGGAATACTGAAGAGACAAGGGAGCCAAGGTTTCAGAACTACCTGCTCCCCACAAATCTGAAGAGACTTACATATATGAAGAGTCACAGCCAATATATTGCCACCTGGAACAGAAACTGCTAGATCCATAAACTTCCAGGGTCACATAGATGGTGTAATACTGATAAATTTCTGGAAGCTGATATGAATGAACATAAAAGTGGGATATTGATAGGATTGTAGTCTTAGGAGAACACTTATAGGGGATTTACCTTCAAAACCCCACCAAAATCTCATTGTGAGGATCCCAGAAGAGTATACTAATAATTCTGAAAGGGGATAGGGAAATACAGGCAGAACTTTCTTGGTAACACAAGAGTGCTCTTCTAGGAGAAATACACTGAGAACTTTATCTTAGCTGAAGGAAGAATGTCTCTTCTTCTCCAGGGTCTTCTACCATTCCTATCTTACCTGAGGGGACAAGGGACAGGAGATATAGCCAACAGGTGTTATTTGCAAGAAAACAGGTTTGGGACACAACGACCAGTAACAGAATACAGGAAGAGGAGGAAAAGATATATTACTGGAGAAATAATCATAAAAGTAGCATCCCACAGGCACACCAAAAACAGGGCTTAAGTATGATATTATAGAATGTCTCCCCACTGTTACATTTTCTCATACATCAACAGGAATTAATACAATAATAGCAGAGGGCAGATAAAAAGTCTGCAAGATGCAGACTATCACTCAGGAGAAGCACATCCCAAACAATACATGAGGGGAAAAAAAAGTACAAAAAAAAAAAAAAAAAAAGTTTGAACCTCAAGATCCTGCAAATACTGTAGGCATTAAACAGCCCAACTCCTTGACATATTTAAATAAATCATCATACTAAAAGCCCATTTACCTGAGTTCTTGGTGCACAGTACAAGCCCATTTTTCAACAAAAGATCATGAGATATGTCAAAATGCAAGATAAAACACAGTCTAAAGAGACAGGCAATCATAAGAACTAGATTTAGATGTGACACAGATGTTAAAGTTTTCAGACAGGAAATTTAAAGTAAGTATGATTAATATGTGAAGGACTCTAATAGAAAAAGTAGATCATAATATGCAAGACTAGATGAGTAATATTGGAAGAGATCTTGGAACTCTAAGAAAGAATCAAAAGGATATGCTGGAAATCAAGAACACTAAAGATAAACAAAGAATGCCTTTAAAGAAATTATTAGTAGACAGAATCAGCCAAAGAAATAATAAGTGGGATTGAGGATATGTAAATACAAATTCCACCAACTGAAATGTAAAGATGAAAGGGAATAGAAAAAGATAAAAAATAAAATAGCACAGAACAACTGTGGGACAATTTCAAATGATGGGACGTATGCATAATCCAAAAAAGAAAGTAGTAGAAGAAATATTTGAAATAGAATCCAACAACTTCCCAATATTAATCACTCTCATTAAAACCGCACATCCAGAAATCTCAAGCAATAAAGATCAAGCAAAACTACAGCTATGTATATCATATTCAAACCTCAGAAAAACAAAGGGGCAATGCCTGAAAGAAGCCAGAGGGAAACCCCCATCTTAGCCATAAAGGTAAAAGGCCCTCTGTATCCACTTGCTTGGTAAATGATCACAGTTTGAAAATATTCAGGAATCAAAATTGTGTTTATAACAAGTATGTAGACTTTTTCTTGTTATTGTTCTCTTAACAATACAGTATAGCCGCTATTTGTAAAGCATTTATATTCTATTGGATAGCATAAGTCATCTACAGATAACTTTAAAAAATCAGGAGGATATACATTGGTTATTTGCAAATATTTTTGTCATTTTATGTAAGGAACTTGAGGATCCAGGGATTTTTATATCCAAGGGAGGTTCTGGCACCAATTCCCCTATGGATATTGAGGGAGTAATATGTAAACACTCAGGAGGCTAAAGCAGGAGGATTCCTTGTGCAAGACCAGCTTTGGCAACTCAGTGATATCTTGTCGTAAAGCAAATTAATAACAATAATAATGATAGTGATGATAATAATAATAATAACATAAAAAGGAATAGAGATGTAGCTTAATGGTAAAGCCCTCTATCCAGGTTCAATCCCAAGTACCACACAGAATAAATAAATAAATAAATAAAAGGACAAACGAATATACCAATATTCACCTGAACATTCACTAAGATAGACCACATTCTGGGACATAAAACAGAAATTGGAAATTTTATAGCACTAAATAAATATATAGAAAAAATAAAAATATGTATCAAAAACCTAAGTTTCTACCTTAGGCATTAGGAGAAAGAACAATTAAGTCTTAAGCAAAAGAAAAGAAAGTATAAACTGCTCCATGCCCACAAATTTGATAAATTAGATAAAATGTAACTTAAGAGATACAAAATACCAACACTCATAAAAGGAGAAATATACAACTTGAATAAGCTTATATTCGTTAAAGTCATTGAAAAAAAATACTTACTTACCTCTCCCTAAAATCTCTAAGCCCAAATGGCTTTACAAATACATTTTACAAAATATTTCAAGAAGAAACTATATCAATTCTCTGTAATTCTTCCAGAAAATAGAAACAAGGGGTCAGTTTTTAACTCATTCTATAAGAAGGAAAATTGCAGACTAATGTTCCCATTAGATATGAAGAAACTCCAACTAAAAAGATATCTGGCATTCTCATTATCTCTGATATTTGTCTCATTAATCTTCAAATTAACTATTTTGGGCTTTGTTTATAATAATGTATGTAAGCAAATAATATATACATATATGTTCTAAATATTGAGAATTGGAATGTTATAATTAATACATTAAAATAAATATAGCACAATTCTTAACTGCTGCTGAATTTTATAAACATATTATGCTACAAAAATAAATAAATAAATATCTTGCTTCTGGGGTTATAAATTAACACCTACCTAAATGTGCTAACAATAAAATAATGAATATCAATGTGTCTCACAGTAATAACATGCAGCAATTGGAGTCCAAGGGGCAGTCTAACACAGTAATTACAGCATGGCCTCAAGAGAGGGACAGCCTGATTATACATATATGACTTTGCTACTTACTAAGTATATGAACTTGAGCAAATAAATTCATCTTCTTTGGCCTAGTTTTCTCATTTTTAGATGGATATAATAATACAACTCAAATTATAGAGTTCTTGTGATGATTAATTCCCCCCAAAACCCTTATCACAGTGGTTCACCAAAATAACTCAATAAAATTCTCTGACATGATTACTATTATTGTTACCAGTATAAGAGACTGAGCAAAAGAAATATGGCAAATGTGCTAGTATGTAATTTTGTAATGAGGATCCAACCCACTAGGGAAAGAGGGAAGCTGAAAGTCCAAAATCACCTCAGTTCTTTGCCTAGAGATAAGCAGAATAATTGTATCAGTAGAGTTGCAGGCCAGAAGTAACAGTTGAGTGCACATTTTGAGCAAAATAGAAACAATGCACTAATTTATTTATGCAGCAATCATCATGAAGAAATGACCAAGACCTTGGGAATATTAAAATTGCTATATTAACACATTTTAACACATCCTGATAAATGTTCAAGTAGACTAGTGCACAGAGTTTTTTAGGTCCTAGAGGAGGATGTTAATTATCCCTAGAATGTATAAGGCAATTATTCAAGAAAAATGCGATCTTAAAAGACTAAAACAGTGAGGTAAAATTGTTTCTCAGGAATAAATGGATCAAAGGAAGAATATTTAAGGCAGCTAAAGGAATTTATAAACATATGATCAATAATGCAACTCAGATTTGTTGAGCACTTATTATTTACTAGGTTGCTGCTTCAAAGTTTGACATGCATGTAAGAATTTTTTTTTTTTTTTAATCAGAAAGTTCCACATAAGCAGGACTTACTCTGAGTGGAAAATAAAGGAGGCATTTTAACAAAATAGAGCACTCACCTCCAAAAACACCTTATCATTAGAATAAGCAAATATCCAGGAAAAAAAAATGGCTCTTACCTCAGTGAATCTTTCTAGTTTAATTCAGGTCCAAACTATTCAAATCTAGATCCTTCTATGTTCAATTGAAATTGGCACCTGTGTTCACTAGAAATCAAACAACTTTGTGATGATGAGTATAGCAGAGTGGGTGACCCATGGAGCCCCTCTCTAGTTTTCAGAGCTCATGCTTCTATCACCTTTCCTTTGGTCTGTGCTTTGTGCTCATTGCTTTGAGATAGTCAAAGACCATCTGATGTGGAAGCTCCACTCTAGTGCAATCCCCAATCTAAACTTCCGGCCACTGGAGATCTAAGCTTCTTCTGAGTTTCAACATTGCCCTCTGTGTCCTAACTAGAAACTTACTCCAGATAGGCTTTCATCTATGAAATGTGAAATGTGTGCTGCGGTTTTCTGTCTGGTGACATTTTTAGAGGCCAGGCTGTACTCCGTGTGATAGACCCAACCTGATCTTTTCTTAAAATTGGGAGCCATCTCGCCACAAAGCCATGAAAAGATAATTTCGGCTTTACTATAAATTACTGCAAATTCTGAACCTGCTTGGAATGCCTGCCCGTGCCTTGAACTCACCCATGCCTGGCTCTCTGATCAGATAGCAGCCCTCTCTGAAACTTTAGTGACACCTCATAAATATTGGCCTTCCCTGGCCAGACAAGGACCCTCTCTGAGGCTCTAATGGTCCTCATAAATTCTGATGTTGTGGCCAGCAAAAAATGTAAACTACCATTAGTGTGATGCTTGTCAGAGTTCTGTGACCTGTAACCCCCCTTTGTGTAACTTTCTGGGCTATAAAGCTGGGCTGCAGGAAAGCTGGGCTGCTATCTTGTTCCCACCATTTTGGGAGGGAGAGGCAGCCTGGCCAGACGAAATAATAAGCTTGCTTTAATTTGATTTTAATTGGAATCAGTGGTCTTTTCTTGCGTCCCGGTCTAACAAGTGCCGGCTCATATTTGTGCCTCTTGTATGCACAAGGAATTTCAACTCTCTCACAAACTTCTCTAAAGTCTTGAGAAAAATTCAGAGGTGGCTGCTAGCCCCTGTCCATCTGATTTGCCCCACTATCATTTCACTTGACTATATATAACCTGCCTCGTTGAGTTAGGGCACACAGCAGGTCTATAGATCATAAAAGTTTAGAGAGGAAGTATTTTTCTCAATTATGTTTTTTTTTATTAAAACATTAATGAACTTGGGAAAATATATCCCAAATTCCGTGTTGAAATATATAGAAGTCATGATTTTTTAAGTCAGTACTTTCCTTCCCCCGCCAGGTTCTCCAGTGAGAATCCTTGCCTTCTAAGAGGCTGAGGGCGCCTTGCCCTCTCTCAGGGTGGGCCTGAACAATCGTTTTGATCAGGACACAAGAGCAGAACAGAAACTGTGTCTCAGGATTACAGATTGTCACTGGACCTGCTGAAGCTAGGTTAGGACATGACTTGATCTAAGTTTCTAGGAAGCCTATCCCAGTGAGTGATTTCTTGCCAGAGGCCTGAGTGTTCTGACATAGGATTTCTTTCCATGCGCTTTCAATGTCTCCCAAATCTAGGAGAAGGAGGATGGGGTACTAGGGCCTGTTGTCAGTTTGCCTAAATGTTTACTTTGGTGATTAGAAGCAGCAGATTGTAAACCACAGTGAGTCATCTTCTCTGTCATCTCAGGGCAGAAGTTGGAATTTTTTCAACACAAACTTCCAAGCTGTCAATCGTATATCCTCCAAGATAGAAACAAGGCCTCTTATCTGGTAATAGCTGTTTGTTCACCAAAGTTTCAAATTTCTTTTCCCTTTTTTTTTTTTAACTAAGAAAATATGGCATTTCAGGTGTGTGTGTGTGTGTGTGTGTGTGTGTGTGAGAGAGAGAGAGAGAGAGAGAGAGAGAGAGGTATGACCCTCTAAAACATTACTCAAAATGTAGTCTGAAAAACCCTAAGGTTTCCTTTGACCCTTTCAAGTCATATTACTCTCATAACGATAATAAAATGTGCCTTTTATACTATTGTAGAGGCTCCCTGTCATGTGATAGTATCATTTATAACATTAGTAGAGTTAATGTTTATTTTTGTGTTTTAAGCTATTTCTTACTTTCAATTTCATTTACATGTAAATATGTCTTTACATACACATCATTCAATGCAACTATTTTGAATCAATAATAATTGTTTTTGGGGGGCGGGATAGGGGTACTGGGGATTGAACTCAGGGGCACTCTTCCTTCTTCCTAATTCCAGGGCTTTTCTGGCTGGAACAAGAGAGAGTGATGTTGGCAGGAAAACCAGTGTGTCATCTGTATTGTTTCTATTTTTAAATCTTCCTGCTCTTTATCTGAAACCTTGGTGTTTTTCTTTGTAAACCAGCAAGCTGATGTCTTTATTGACCAGTTCTCCATCTCCCAAAGTTGGTAAATGGAAATTCCATCATGTTTGTGTCCAAAAGGAGGACATTTGGTGTTCAAAGGACTAAAAAATAACATCTCAAAGGTAACAATAGAGGAATTCAGCTTACGTAACTTGACTAACAGTCCCCATTCACATTACGTTAGACCTTCTTGAGTGGGCAAGAGAGAGGGGGCAACGGCTATTGGAGAGGAGTATTTATGAACATTACCTCTTGCATCTTCTCAGACATCGGAACATTCCCGTTGTTCAGCAAGTTTTTCAGTGAAGTCATCAGACAGAAAGATTCCAACGGAAAGCACAGAGGCCTGGCAGTAAGTTTAGGGGACAAGCCCCATCCGTGGTGTTTAATCATCAGCCAATAAATGTAAAGTGTGGGTAGCATCAACTCTGCTTTACAAAGTTGTTGTTGTTTTTTTTTAATGTAGAAATGTAGTAGGCCAAGTGGAATGTTTTTGAACAATAGAAGTTGATTCTCAGACTTTACCCTGTAGATGAGTCGCATTTTTAGCATAGTATTTTGATTTAGGACATATAATTAAAATTCCTTAGTTGCTTAGTAGAAATTATAAATGTTTCAAAATTTAGCATCCCTTCGGCCCTTAGAGAATCCATTCTATGACTTTACATGTATTATTGAAGATGGGAACCCTTTTAACTCTTTAAGAAATATATGCCTACATGATCTTAAGAACACTACTGATGCTACAAATGAAGAAAAAACAACTCTTGACATGCTAACCCGGGATATCAAATGCTATTTACATATTTTATCTTTCGTCAGAGACTTCCAGAAATCATGAATATCTATTGAAACAGCTGCACATTGTTTTTCCTGGTATTGATAGTCACATAGTTTCAATATTTCATTGTTTAATTATAAGCATATTTTATGAAGGGTCCCTTTGGTAAATCATGGCTTTATTTATTTTAGGAATTAGTTCTCATTAGTCTAGATAATTCACATTTTATCACATTTTTATAAGCCTTATAAATGGGAAATTGCTCATATAAACAGAGTCTAATGCCATTGCTAGAGCCACTGTAATTGAAATTTAGTGGTGTCATAAAGTATGTACTGCTATTGAAATGGAACAAAGGTTCAGATGCACAATACAAAAAGACTTTAGATTCTGTCTGGCAGGCTGAAAACAATGTGACATGTCTTTGAAGTGCTGGTAATGTGAAGCAAATATTCTCATCCATACTGAAGCCAGGTGGAAATCTCTGTTTTTACAACTTGTCATTGTGTTTTGAAAATAACGTGGACTTGGCCTAAGGGCCTCCATAATCATTGCTGGATTAGACACAATCCCCCCCCCACACACACACCCAACACTCTTCTCTCACACAAATTTATGCTAAATCTGCTTAATCTGGCATCTGAAAATACTGATTAAACACCAGCAGTTCTGTAGCCTTTTAGATTCTACAGTTACACATCAGAGAGCAGTGGAAGAAACTAGTTTACGATTTTCAGATCCTTCCCTTCTAGGACTAATGAGAAATAATTCAGATAGGATGCTATTTTCTGAAGGTTATAGTAACAATCTTTTTTTTTTAATATTTATTTATTTATTTATTTATTTATTTATTTATTTATTTAGTAGTTGTAGATGGACAGCATGCCTTCATTTTATTTCTTTCATTTTTATGTGGTGTTAAGGATTGAACCCAGTGCCTCACACATGCTAGTCAAGTGCTCTGTCACTGAGTTATAGCCCCGGTCCTGCTGTAACAATTTTGATGGCAATATTTGGCATAAGGTGTATATCTAATTTATATTTCTATAATGTTAGCAAGTCAGCATTTCAATGTCCTTCTTACTTCTCATTATTTTTTTTCTTTTTATTGGTGCATTATAATTATACAAAATAGTAGAATTCAATATGATATATTCATAAATGCAATTTGATCAATGCCATTACCTAACATCTTCCTTTTTCTTCATCTCCTTCCTACCCTAATACACTTGCTCTGCTCTATTGGTCTCCTTTCTACTACTGTTATGATTATTTTAATTAGTGTATTATAATTCATGGTGCTGAATATGTGAACATAGCATAATTTGGTAGATTTCATTGCCTAGTCTAACCCCATGTATTCCTCCTTTTCTGTTGACCAACTTACAGTACTCCATTTTCATGAGATCCAACTTTTGGGGTTTTAAAAAATTATTATTAATAATAATAATAATTTAATTTCTCTAATAATAATAATAATTTCTCTCTCTCTCTCTCTCTCTCTTTCTCTCATTGGTGAATATGAGAGAAAACATTTAGACCTTGACTTTCTGAGTCTAATAAATTAGACTGAAATAAGTTTCAGTTAGCATGATAATCTCAAGTTCCATAATTTACCTGCAAATGACATAATTTCATTCTTTACGGCTGAGTAAAACCCCACTGGCCATATTTACCACATTTTCTTTATATTTTCATTTTTGACAGACCAAGTCTAGTTCCATAACTTGACTATTAAAAATTGCACTGTTATAAATATATGTACACATGTATTATCATGCTGGTTTTTGTTATTTTAGAATAAATAACAAAGTATGAGATAGTTTTGTCACATGGTGATTCCATTCTTAGTTTTTTGAGGAATCTCCAAACATCTTTCTGAAGTTGTACTAATTTGCAGTCCCATCAAAAATATATGTGTATTTTTCCCCTAATCTTTTCCTTATCCTTGCCACCAAAAATTGTTTGCATTCTTTTTGATTGCTTTTCTAATTGAAGTGAGATAACTTCTCAGTGTACTTATGATTTCATTTCTCTGATTACTAAGGATATTGAATTTTTTTTTCATTTAAGTGTTGTCCATTTGTATTTGCTCTTTTAAGAAATGTCTGTAAAGAGTTCTGTTATTAAAAATATTACTACATGAAAAAAAAAATGTCTATTTAGATCTTTGGCCTTTTTATTGATTGAGTTATTAGATTTCTGGTGCTGGGTTTTGTTTTGCTTTTATTTTCTTTAAGCTTTTTACATATCCTCAATAGTAATCTGCTATTGGATGTGTAGCTGGCAAAAATTTTCTCCCAATCTGTAATTGTTCCCTTCATGCTTTTGTTTCCTTTGCTATGTAGAAGCTTTTTAATTCGGTGTTATCCTACTTATTAATTTTTGTTTTTCTTTCTTGAAGTTTAAAAATATTATTAAGGAAGTCAGCCCCCGCAACAATATGTTAGAGTGTGGCCTCATACTGTCTTTCAGCATTTTTATTTTTTTTGGTCCAATGCCTAGTTTTTTAAACCCTTTTGAACTGTTTCCTGTGTGGGGTGAAAAGTAGGGATCAAGTTTCATTCTTCCACATATTGATATATAGCTTTCTCAGAATCATTTGTTTTAAACATTTTTAGGTTACCTTTTTCCAGTGTATGCTTTGGGCACCTTTGTCAGGGATCAAATCCTTATATCTACATGGATTTACTTAGTTATCTATTCATCCGTCTTTATGTTGGTTTTGATGCCAATAGCATCCTGTTTTTGTTACTATAGCTCTTTAGCATAATTGAGCATCAAGTATGCGGATATGATAATACTGAGTGTAACTCAGCATTGCTGAGAATTGCTTTAGTTTTATTCCTGGTCTTTTATTCTTCCCCGTGATTTTAAGAACATTTTTTTCCTAACTCTCTAAAGAATGTCATTGGAATTTTGGCAGGAATTGCATTGAATCTGTATATTGATTTTGGCAATGTGGACATTTTCATAATATTAATTTTGCCTATACAAGAACTTGGAAGTACTCTCTGTTTTCTAGGATCTTTTTAAATTTCTTTGTTCAGGTTTTATATTTCTCCTTCTGAAGGTTTTTCACCTGCTTAGCTGCATTTCTTTTCAAGGTCTTTTTGTTTTGTTTTGATTTTTTAATTTTTTTTTTAATTTTTGAGGCTATTGTAATACTTTTTTTTTTTATTTCTTTCTCAGCGGATTCATAATTGGAATATAGGGAAATTACTGTTTTTTGTATGTTTGTATTGTATCCTGTCACTTTGCTAAATTCGTTTACCAGATATAGAAGCCTTCTAATTATAGGATCATATCATCTTTACAAACAAAAACAATTCACATCTTCTTTTCTTGTTTGTATTCCTTTAATTTCCATTTCTTTCTTGATTGGACAAGAGTTAAAGACCTATGTTGAATAGAAATGGTCACAGTAGACATTCTTGTCTTGTTTATGATATTATAAGAAATGCTTTCAATTTTGTTCCATTCACTATGATGTTGACTTTCAGTTTGTTATATACAGTCTTTAAAGTGTTGAGGTTTCTATATCTAGTTTCTTCAGTGTTCTTAACATTGATGAGGGATGAATTTTGACAAAGACTTTTTCTGCATCTGTTGAGATGATCATGTGATTTTTGTCTCTAATTCTATTTATGTGATGCTTTACCATTTTGCATCACTGTCATGAATACATTTTGATCATGCTGTGCAGTCTAATTAATGTGTTTTAAAATGTGGTTTGCTAGCATTTTATTAAGATTTTTGCATCCAAGTTCATCAAGGAAATTAGCCTGAACTTTCCTTGATGTGTCTTTATCTGATTTTGTTATCAGGATGATAATGGCTTGATAGAAAGAATTTGGGAGTATTTCCTCCTTTTATATTTCATGGAATAAGTTGAAAAGGGTAGCATTAATCCTTCTTTAAAAGTTTGATGACACTCAGTTTAATATTCATCTGGTTCTGAGCTTTGTGTTTGAAAGGCTTTTAATTGCTGCTTTAATCTCATTCCTTCATTTTAGTCTGTTTAGATTTTACAGATCTTCTTGGTTCAATTTTGGTAGGTCACATATATCTAGAAATTTGTCAATATATTCTAGATTTTCCAGTTTGTTAGAATGTAGTTTTCAACTATTCCCTAATTATTCTATGAATTTTAGAACTGTCTGTGGTGTTATCACCTTTTTTATTGCTAATCTTATTGATCTGAAGCTTTTCTTTTTTTTTTTTTTTTTTGGTTAGTTTGGCTATGAGTTTATCAATCTTTGTTTATCTTTTCAAAGAACCAATTATTTATTGTGTTGATCCTTTATATTTTTTTATTCTCCATTTCATTAATGTCATCTTTGCTCTTAATTATTTCCTGTCTTCTATTGATTTTGGAATCAGTTTCTTCTTGGTTTTCTTGGGTCTTGAGATATAGCAGTAGGCTGCATACTACTCTTTTTTTTAATATAGTCAATTAATGCTATAAAGTTTCCTCTTAGATAGGCCTTCATGATGTTCCAGAGATTTTGGTACTTTGTGTCACCATTCTTATTAATTTCTAGACCTTTAAAATTTCCACTATTATCTATTTCATTCAGAAAGTATTGTTCATTTTCCTTTGCTTATGTGATTTCTATAATTTTTTCACTATTGATTTCTAAATTCATTCCATTATGATCTGATAAAATGCACAGTATTATATTTATTATTTTTGTATTTTCTAAGACTTGCTTTGTAATATAAAATCTGATCTATTTTGAAAAAGATTTCAAGAATTGTTGAGAAGAAGTAAATTCACTTGTTGTTGAAGGAAATATTGTATAGATTTTTGATATGTCCATTTGTTTGATATTATTTAGGTCAGAAGTATCTTAATCATTGATTTTATGTCCACATGTCCTGTCTATTAGTGAGACTGGGTGTTGAAATCACCCAATATTATTTTATTAGAGTTTATTTGTAACTTAATGTCAGGAAGTGTTTATTTCATGTAAGTAGCTGCACTGATTTTGGAATATAAGTATTTAATATTATTGTATCTTCTTGTTTGATTGTTTCCTTTACCAGTATATAGTGACCTTCTTTGTCTCTTCTGATTATATGAAATCTGCTTTGTTAGATATGAGAATAGCTATCACTACTTGTTTTCAGACTTTATTTGCATGAAATAAAATTTTTTATCCTTTTACTTTCAGACTTTGGGTGTCTTTGCTTATGAGATGACTATCCTGCAAACATCCCACAGTTGGGTCTTGTTTTTAATGCAATCTGCCAGACTATGTCTTTTAGAGTTGATACCATTTATATTCAGAATAATATTGGATTTTTATTTTTGTTTTATGTCATTTCAGTTTGTTCTGCATATTTAACTTGATCTTAATTTTCATTTACTAAACTTCGTTCCCAAAGAGCTTCATCAAATTTAGAGCTCTGGGGTTTATTTCTGAGTTCTTCTGTGATTAATATTTCTTTAAATACTTTCTGTAGTGTTGGATTAGTGGCCATGCTTTTTTTATTTCCTTAGTTCATACTTATTATTGAAATTTTTTTTAAAAAAAATTTCTGCTTCCATTATGAATGATAGCTTTGCTAGATATAAAATCCTGGTTGGTTATTGTTTGCTTTTAAAGTTGAAGTATCTCATTTCAAGACCTCCTAGATTTTAAAATCCAAACTCATAAGTCAGAAATGAGTCTTATTAGATTACCTTTAAATGTGACCTAACTTTTCTCTTATAGCTTTTAATAATTTATTCTTATTGTCTATGTTGGGTGTCATGATTATGATGTAATTGTGATGTAACTTGGAAAGAATTTTTAATGATCTTGTCTATTTGCGAATCTATCTGCCTTCTATATGTGGTGGTCCATCTTATTTCTTAGGTTTGAAGATTTTTCAATTATTATTTTACTAAATAGTTTGTTAATTCCATTAACCCACATCTTCTTACCTTCATATCACAATGAATTTTAAGTTTGGTCTGTTGTTTCAGAGTTATTGTATATCCTGGTTATGATCTTTTTTTTTTTCCTTTACAGTTTACTTATTATTCAAATTCATATCCCCTGTCCTCAAGGTCCCAAAGTCTGTTTTCTATGTAATCTAATCTTTTGGTGATACATTTAAGTGAATTTTTAATTTGGTTTTTTTTTTTTGTGGCCTTTATTTCCAGGAATTCTGATCAGCTTATTTTAGAATCTCTATCTCTATTGAAAAAGTCTTTTTTTTTTTTCTACTATATTCCCACTCTTAGTTTCTTATATCTTTTTTTGGCTCATTAATCATTCTAATAATCAAATTTTTATAACTTTTTCCTGAAATTTTGTCCCCTTCCATATTGTGAGTCTCTTTTTTGATGAATTGGAAATATTAAGGGGAGACTTTTTTCTAATGTTTTTCTTTTTCCTAAGGATCTGGCTTTTGCATATGTTGAGATATGTTTTTCTTCCATTTGTGATGTAGTCCCTCGGTGTGTAGTTATATCTTTTTTGATAACTCTTGTGTTGTTAATATCTGTTAGCTTTAACACATAAGCTCTGTGCAATTCAAGTGTCAATTTTCACGGGCAATGCCTTTCAGATTACTGCTACAGAACTGCCATTTTAATTTACTTCTGGAATGCTACTTCAACACTGTGGGGTTCTCTGAACAACAGTCTTGGAACTTCTTTCTGTGTCTCCTGTAGGAGCAGATAGATGTTCAAGAGTGGAACTTGACATCCCTTCTAGTCATTTCTTCTTAGGGCTTGGTAGTTGGTTTAGGGTTTTTGTCTTCTCTGTTTTATGTTTTAAGATATTATTAAAGATTGAACAAAGTTATTTTTTTCTGTGAATCAAGTTACACAGTCATTTGACTAATTTGTGGATATAGTTCACCAGCAGTCTTGACCCTTTGCATATCAGCATCTCAGAAAATAGGGAAACAAACAATAGCTCCTGCAGCAGAAAGCCACATTGCAGCTGCTTCAAGATGGCTCCCTTCCTCAGCTCTCCACTTGCTGGCTGAGAAACATGGAGCACTTTTTAAACACCAGCTCATCACAGTTCCTGTGGTTCAGTTAAGCTCAGACTCCCCTTCTGTTTCACAGGTTCTCCCATGCCAAATTTGTTCACAGTGTCTCTTTCTGTCTGTGTCATTGATACCAGTCTTGGAAATCAGATTGGGTTCTCCTTCCTCGGGTGTTAAAGATTAAACACGTAAGAAACACTGAAGTAAGTGTACAAAGCAAGTTTTATTTTAAAAAGGGACAGAGACAGATTTCTCTGGAAAGAAGTTGGGCCCAGAGCTGGGTGCCTATGAAAACACTTTTGTCTTTCTCTTTTATAGAACCTTCTCCAGCCCCCTCAGAATTTCTTTTTGTCTCCCAGAATGTTCCCAAGTGTAGGAAGGAGCAGCAAAGGGGGTAAACTTTAGCAACTCCTGGGAAGTATGATCCAGGGATCACTGAGTTTAACTGATAGAGCTATTAGCACCCCATTTAAAAAATATATGGGTGTTTTGATTTATACTTATTGAATGGACATTTTATAGTTTTAAACACTAGTATTATCAAATACCTTCTTGTGTACACAAAACTAAATTATAAGCAAAACTATTTACTTAGGAATTTCTAAAACTTCTTCACATTCATCTGTTGCACAGAATATTTGTGATTCTGATCTTTTCTTATTAACCAGCCATCATCCTCTCTCAAACCTCTATCATTCATTATCTACACTGAATACAAGGCCTTCTGCCCCCTGCCTCAGTTTGTTGAAGAATGTGATATTTCTTGCTCCCTCAGGCCCAGTGGGGGCTGTAGGAAGATTGCTTTTTGTCAAAGAAAGTATGTGGAGACTTAATACAGGCTCATTTTATAGAATTATTCTCTTAACCACATGTTCCCACCATCCTCATCTATTTGTCCCCTTACATCATCCTCCCCTCTGAAGTAAACTGGTATTGCTGAAACCACCAGCCAGGTCATAATCTATTCTTTCTTGTCTTATGTTTAAAGCACCCAAATTTAGGTGTGTCTATGCTTCTTTTACTGCCTGATATTGAATTTCAGTGAATTCGCTCTGTCACCCACCTCACAGAGAAGAATCCTGAGCTACCAAACAACTAGAACATGCATCCTTCCTCTAATCTACCAACTTTTCTTCCTCTCTGTAATTTATTTTACTAGTTTGAACAAGAAAAAAAAAAAAGCCAAATGCTTTATATGAACGGTAGAGAGATTTATGTAGCATACATGAACACATCTGCTCAACTAAGTTAGACGACTAAGTCAAAATAGGTCACAAAGTTATCATTGTAATATACACCATTTTTAACTTTAAAAAATAATACTAACTTCATGTATCAATATTAAAATCTTTTTATCTGATTTTGTCTCTCAGTCTTTGTTGTCTGCTTTACCAGTGGCCAAGGAATAGAGTGAAAATGGGCATCATGGAATTCAATTACTCATAAATTTAAACTGTCACTTTGTGGAGGTTGCTGCTCTCCTTTATCAGAGGCTTATGAGTAATTCATAGAATTTATGGTGCCACAGATGATGAGAATGTTTTAAATTTTCAAAATCACTAAAACTAATAAAGTCTTAATGTTAAACTAGGGTCAAATGCCATTTTAAAAATATATTGGAATTCTCATTTACACTTGTCGAATGGACATTTTATAGTTTTAAACTCTACTATGATCAAATACCATTCTTGTGTACACAAAAATAAATTCTAAGAAAAACCACTTACATAAGAATTTCTAAAACTTCTTCACATTTAAATCTAGATCTTGTGACACAGAATATTTGTTATTCTGATTTTTCTCATGATATCATCCCACGGTTCATAAATAATGATGCAGTCTTTGCTAATGTTTCACAGTTTCCTCTGCAGCCTTGAAGATAAGATTTCCTAATATTCCTATCATCTTACTGAGGATAATAACAGGAACACTTTGCTCTGCTAAACATACAGAGAGGCCTGTGATCTAAAGTAGAGAACCTGATACATCCTATTATTATCAATACTGACAGACTACTACAGGACTAAGAAGTCTGGCTTTACCAGCTGCTTATAATCAAAGAATTTTAGGACCTTTGAGATGTTACCCTGAAGGGAGGAAGCCAATGAACCTTTGGGAAGCCCAGTGAGAATGGAATTCATCCTAATGAGATAAGAGGGGACGGAAAGTTTTAGCTAATCTTCCAAATCACCAACATGAGCCATTTTTCCAGAGGCATTTTTAGTACATTCCATTCCTTGCATACTATCTTCCCTTCTGATGACATCTCACTCTGAGAATTTTGGTGTTGGTAACAAGAGGTTACAGACAAAACTTAGCACTCATATCTTTTCTTATGTGGACTGCCCATGGTTTATTGATTGAAAAATTAATGGGTTAGAGATCTCCTATGTTACCATCAGGAATATCAAACATGTTCATGATAACTATCTGGATTGCCTTCTATCAGTTATCAATTATAAGAAACCATAGATTGTAAAGTATAGCCTAATAACAAAGCCAAAATATTAATAATGCATATATGTTAGTTTCTTCCAAATATTTGCTTTTCACATTTTCTCTGTTCAATGCTAATTGAGAGAAAGAAAACTCTATAATAACCTCATTCAAATTTGCACACTTAGAACATGTCCAGAACTGCTTTCCTCAATCACATCCTTCTGCCATTGTATTCTGACTCACCTTTGGCCCAGAACTATGGAGCCAGCTGATCATGGACCAAACCTCTAAAATCTTGAATCAAAGTAAAGTTTTTCTTGTTTGGTATTTTGGTCACAGTGATGAAAACCTGACTAAAAGAGAAATTAATGTTATGAAGTCAGCAATCAACTAAAATTTAAAAAGTTAAAGTAATATTTTTGTCTAAGAATTGCTCATTAGTTGTACTATTTTGATGTGATAAGAAAGACTATTTTGAGTATCCTTCAAATTCTTAGGATTTCAGTGGGAAACTTCATCAGTTGAGAATCCCATGTAGGCACAGCTGATTGGCCATTAAAAAGTTCTGCATTCCCAAGAGGAGTGATAATTGCCTATTCAAGTAGCCACCAGGGAAGTAGCATATAAACTAGGTACATTCTTGGGTCTCAAAGTTTAGATAAAACTTATCTCCCTTATACAGAACATAATGAGGCTCAAGTAGCTTTATTTCCCAAGTATGTTAAGAGGTTAAGTCAGTTATCAATCCATGCTTCTCTGACTCTATCCTATCATCACAGACACATGGTGTTCTGCTTCTGAATTAGCTTTACTCCAAAGGAATGGTGAAAGAATTGCCCTTCAATACTAATTGTTAGAGTTAGAACTTCTCTGTAGTTTCTTTCAGTCCAAAGTCTATGTTTACTTCAAGTTTTCCACCAACCTGTACCCTATGCCTGAATTTTCTCAGTTATTCTTTTATGGTGGAGCTTTTGAGGTTCATTTCATTTAATTCTCATGTCCATTTGTTCTCTTCCTGTGTCTTTCTTAGACAAAACAATCAACAAAAACTTAAGCTTCAATTTTTAAAAAATTCGATATAACAAAATAATAACTAACAATGGGCAGGGTTACTCTGTACACTATTGTGTTATATATGGTATTTCTGGGATATGAAATATTTTAATTGATCATTTTTATTATTATGTTAATTACTTTCATTGTTTCTCTCAATTGTTCTTTTCTAGCTCATAGTCTATATTTAGATATTAATTATCTTTGTGTAAAGTTTATTTTCAACTAACATGCAGGATCATTCTGAAAGTGACAATGGAAAGTAACAATCTCTTCAGAGCATTTGTGCCTTAATGTAAAGAAGTTTACCTTCTGTCCCCTGAATAAGTGTGAGATCTGGAAGATGGTGAGACCCAAAAGTACAAGAAATACTCCATTAGAGAGTTAGAAGTCACTACCAAGGAGACAAAGAAGAGGGATGAGGATCCACACAAATCACAGGTCTTCTAAACTCTGAATGGGTTCTGTATAGAAGTACCAATTTTCCAGTTGAAAAGCTGTATTTTTTATGGCTATATATATTATCAAGCCCCACAAAGAGCACAAATTACCTCATAGTCTAGTTTGCTCCAAACTGTACCTTCCACACAATTGCATCCACATTTCAAACTGCTGACCAGATTTTTATATAATACTGATTTTGATTAAGTTTCTCTTGACTGAGTTTCCCAGTTAAACGCCCAAATTGAGTCCAGTGCAATGCTGAGTTTGAGACTAATGTAATTCAAGAAAGTGATGGACAATGGTATGATTCCCAATTGCTGTTGAATTCTGGCTTTTTTTTTTTTATAGATGAGTCTTCCTGTAATTGTTATAGTTAGATTATCCTACTTGGATTTGAAAGAGCAAGCTCTAATAATTTTATGAGTTTTTGATATTTTTTTTCAGTAAAAAATTTACTGTGTTTATATATAAAATGGAACAACAGCTACAGGGGTTAATATGATCTTGTTTTGCTTTGTATGCATAATAATTTGTGTTTAATATAAAAACCTCAGAAATTAGTTCATGGTGAAATTAATCAGTGAGGAGAACAAAGGGATCATTTCCATTCTTACTCAGAGCAGCTAAACTCAACCCATTAATTCTTATGGGGGCACATCACACAAACAGCCATCCAGGAACCCAGGAGACTAACCAGCATAAGTAAGTTTTCAAGAACATGGCAATGTTTGTAAGTGATCTCAAGAGAGAGAGAATGGGAGGCAAGGAGAGCAGCCGACAGATTATGAGCTTTCGTTTTGGAAAGTGATTTATGCTAAGCAGAGTTATTTTCAGGAGTGAGCTTTTATAGTCAATTATATCCATTTAAATATAGTCATTATGTAAAACATGTCTGCATTGGTTTACTCTGAGTTCTTCAAATCCTCTAACCTGTTTAACACCACACATATTAAGAAAAAAAAAAAAGAAGAAGAAGAAGAAGAAAAAATAGTATCTGCCAGTTCCAAGCACTCACATATTCAAAGTCTTATTTTCCTGATCCTATAATTGTATTACAGCAAACACTTATCTACCATAATAATGTAATCAATAATAGATTTTGACAAGTTATACACTACTATGATTATCTCAAGTCATATTTCCCATATCACAGTATAAGATATTGCTCTATGTCCTTACCCATATTTGCCAATGTCAAAATTTTTCCTTTATGCATTAAAAAAATAAAAAAAGGTATATCTCATTGTTACAGAGTTTGCATTTTCTTAATTGATAAAAGATTAAAAACATTTTTATATATGCTTCTATTTGCCTAATCTCTAATAGATTGCTTTTATCCTATTGATTATGAGGAGGGACAGAAGTAAATATATGTGCTATTTATTCTTCAGTATTTATATGTGTCACAAATATGTGCCTCAAATTTGAAACCAGTTACCTTTTATAAAGTGTAGGTTTAAATCTAACTTCTTTATCATTTGGCTATTTGAGTCCTAATAAAGCATTCTTCTCAATCTTATTATCATGAATAAAAATGCTTATGTTACTATCTTTTCTTATGAAAATTTTGGTTCTTTTTATTTAGAAGATTAATGCAAACAAATTGATTTTTCCAAGTGGTTTCCACTTGAGAATCAGTTCTCCCAGGGTGTTTTCTTACCCTTATTTCTTACCCTCAAACTCCTGAACTGCAGTTTGGATGGACCAATACAATGTATACATGGAATCCACTGGATGTCTGCATTCTGCTCAGAATATGTCACTACACCAACATCTCACTTTACTAATTACTGTAGTTGATGTTAGATAAGGCAAGTCTTCCAGCCCTGTTCCTTTCAAAAGCATCCTTGCTTATCTGGGACTATGTAGTTTTTCTATATAAAATTTATCACAGACTCATTTGATTCTAATAAAAATATATTTTTTAATATTTTACATTCTAACTTAATATGAAAAAATTATATCATTACTATACTAACTTATATATAATGTATCACTCCATTTTTTTGGTTTTATTTATGTTTGAAATTAACTTATTTTTTTCCTTAAAGGTATAAGTATTCTTTGCAAGATTTAATGCTCAGTATCTTTCCTTGTGATTATTTAGTTGGTATCAGTATTAAAACAATATTTTCAACTGTTAACTATAGATGCATAAGAATTCCAATGGTTTTTAATTTTATAATTAATTATGTATCCTAAAAATTGTTACTATACCATTTTACTACTCCTGATGATTTGTCTTTAGATTACCTTATTTTTTTTAAATTGTGAACAAGTAAATAAGTGCATATTAATGTGTCAATCTTTATACTCATCTACACAAATCTTCTGTTTGGTATTTTAAATATTCTTTGGGGGAATTTTTCTCCTAGTTTTAGAATTTTCTTTATTAAAGATCCGTGGGCATAAAATTCGCAATTTGTCTTATTGAATGATAATGAATATAAATAAATGTGTCCAGTAATTTGCTAGTCATCTGTTTTTTTTTAACCACTCCTTAGCTTTTATTAAGATTTTCAGTGATGATATGCCTAGATCAAAATTTTAATTTATTTATTCTTGTAGATATTCATGAGACTTCTTGAATTTGAGATTTGGTGTCTTTCATTTCTCTCCCTCTTTCTCTCTCTCTCTCTCTCTCTCTCTCTCTCTCTCAATCTCTCTCTCTCTCTCTCTCTCTCTCTCTCTCTCTCTCTGTACCAGGGGTTGAACACAGTAGTACTTTATCACTGAGTCACAGTTTTGAGACAGAGTCTTGTCAAGTTGCTTAAGGCCTCCATAAATTGCTGAGCATGGCCTCTAAGTTGCAATCCTTCTGATTTAGCCTTCAGAGCTGCTGGGATTTACAAGTCTGTGCCACTGTACCTGCCCACAGTCTTTATCTCTTAAAACATTGCCTCCCCTGCAGATTTTTTGTTTTGTGTTTGTGTGTGTATGAGTTTGAATGCTAATTACTTTAAAAGATTTCATTGTACTCTGATTTTTTTTAGTTCTCTCTTTTTTCATCTTTATGTGTATTTATCTTGTGTTTTGTGTTACTCTTCATGTCTGTTTTCCAATTTGTTCTTAATTTGCTTGTGTTCAATGCTCCATTTCTTGTGTTTCCTAAGAAGTGTGTATGGTGGTGTTGTTTTTCTTTATTTTTTAACTTCAATGATTTTATTTTTTCTTTCTAGAAAGTCTATGGTGTTCTTTTTAATGGGTTTGGCCATTTTTGACAATTTCTTATTTTTTAAACACATGCCAAATCTTTTTTTTTCTTTTCATATATGTTAAACTTTACATTTCAATATCTGAAAAATTAATTTTAACTTGAGGAATTAAATTTGAAGATCATTTACTTCTCAAAAGGTTGGGTGTGTGTGTGAGAGAGAGAGAAACAAGTATATACACAAATATATGTATATTTGTGCCGGAACTTATATTTGGATGATGTTAACCCATGGGCATCTCAAGGCATCTGTTTTATGGTTACTTTCTCCATAGAGGATTTACAACCTCTTCTGCAGGCTCTAAGTTCTACACACTTCAAATTAATGTGTAGAGTTGGGATTTTTCTTGATCTTGCAGGTTCTAGAAATTGAAACCCTAAATCCAGATGACAAAGAGCTGAATGTGAGTTCCAGAGTTTGATTTTCAATTGTTTTCCACTTAAATTGTAAGATAATAAAAGTTCCTTAGCTGCCTTAATTTTCTAAAGACTTTTTTTTTTCTCATATCTTACTCTTTCATAGAAGGAGCAGCTTTTTGAAAGTTGTCTTTTGGTGCAGTTTTTTTAACTCCAGCTTTCCACTTTTGAAGAGCCCAAGGAACTGCTGAGATGCCAGGAAGGGTAGGTAAAAGTCACTTTTTTGTTGTTGGTATTGGCAAATGCCTTTAAGTTTCCTCATCAGTTTGGTGTACCCCTGAGATTTGGTGTCTTTCATTATTTGAAAGTAATCTTATTTTCTCTCTGCTGAGCCAACTATTTATAATGATTTCTTAAGATATATTATGTAGTACTTCTTTATAATTGGTAACAGGGATGTGCCCCCAGAATCCTCAGTCTGCCATTTGTTGGCAACTGAAATTCCCTGATTTGATCTCTGCTTTCTCTTCACTTTGCATCTGACAACACAGGCTTACCTTTATGAACCCAATTTTGATTCCTATCTCTGTCCCCCATCTTTATAATGCTCACATTTAGATTTTGGTTCACAGAAGGTGCTTTGTTTTTGCCCTCTTTTTGAGATCCAAAATTATTTTTGTACTTTTAAAACTCTGAATCTAAGGTACGCAAACCTCACTTGAACACAGATAATTTCAAGGTCCTGCTCTTCAAGGGTGATTAATTCAAACTGTCTCTGCTTAATGGTTACCATAATGTTTTTTTCCTGACCCCTATGACTGCAGTCAATCATTTTGGCTACAACATGCTCATGACAAATAAATTTTGTTATTATGAGATGTGCATAACACCAATCTCAGTGCTGGGAACAAAATAAGAGGCAAACAATGCAATTTATAACTATGTATTTTGGTGCAGGGTAAGCAATAGTAGTTAATTTACAATTTGACAAACTGTGAGCTACATAAACAAAAATATCTCCAGTGATTATTGAAATTATACAATGCAGATGTATAATAATAACATTTCATAATACATAATCCCTTTGTATATATTGGTCATTTATTGATCTTAACCCCATGAGATAGGCATCACTAATTTTATATTTAGAGCCTTTTTACAGATTAGTGAAATGAAACAGTAGATGAGGAATTTGTCCACCTTCATACAAGAAGCCATGATTCAAACTCCAGGCAGTCTGTCTTCAGAATCTTAACCTCTATTCCCCTGCCAACCTGCCATTCTGGGACATACATACAAACAGAATTGAATAAAGCACCGGTATATAAAAGAAATGCTCAGTTAGGTGTATGTCTGACAATGATTAACAAGTGTGAACACATCATTATGAACTCAAGTTTTCCTTCTCACTATTTTTCTGAGTTGTTTAAATGATGACTCCATCCATTTAGTCTCCTGCACCAGAAATTTAAAACATAAGGCATTTCTCCTTCAGCCATTTTCTACATTCAATAATCTCTGAGTTTTATAGATTTGAATTATTTATTTTGGATTTTTTCACAAATAAGTTCCCAGATGGCCTTCAAGCCTCCACAGTCACTTGTCCATTTATTCTCCACACATATGTCAGGAAATTCATCACCAATGCACATCTTCTGTTCATCCTTCATATTATGTCAGTGACCATGACTTTTAGGCAGAAAAAAGCCAATGATCTTTATTTTTTCATATAGGTTTATTTGTGTTTTTTTTTTACTATCATTCCTTCCACATCATAATATTAATTTTGTTCTTTCTCCAATGTGAAAATAAACTTATTCATAAACTTTTGGCTCCAAAGAACTATGAATATATAACCTTACAACACTACCTATGAACTGTCCTACACACAGCCAATCTTTTCCACCTACACCAGGCTGCTGTGAGTGAGACATTTTTCATTCAGGTCAGATATTTACCTGGTAGATAGTAAATGATTTGATTACTTCCTAAGTTTAATATGAAATAAATAATTGCATGATGAAGGGAAGAAAGAAAGAACGAACAAAGGAGCTAAGTAATGGAGGAAAGAAGAAAGAATCGGGGTAAGAATAAAGATAAGAATGAAAACCTATGAGTGGATTACAGAGAATAAGATGTGCCAACAATGAGAAAAAACAAAACACCTTTCTAACAACTAACATTGATCAGATAGGTTAAAAGATTGCCTATCTCAAGATTCATAGTAACATGTCAAGAAATACTAAATATCTTCAAATGTTGTTTTACTTGCAAATGTAGTAATACTATGAGTATTACAGAGACTGTTCAGAAAGGAATATTTGCTGTATTCATTCCTGGACTGACTATAGAAATACTATAGAAAGTCAGTTGATATGGAGCTGGAATAAGGAGGGCCCAAACAGAATATTCAACAAAATGTGTGACAGTCTATCAGTTATTAGGCCTTAAAAATTTCCTACCCATAATTAATCTGTTGAGAAGCATTTTTTTACATGTAATATTTTAGTTGGTCCTTTACAAAGAAGACAGAGTCGAAAAGAAAGTCTAAGACACAATCTGCATATTGAGCGTTGAGAATATCATATACTCATTTATACAGCAAAACACATCTTTGAAGTTTTACTAAAAATTTTAACCTAAAACAAAGTGTTATAAAAAATTCTACTAAAAAAAGACCTGAAAAAATATATTTAAGGAAGATATATTTAGTCTATATCCATTTTTTTGGCTATTTATATACTAAGTTACATTACATAAAACCTGCTTTTGTAGTCTTAAGCAGCTTAACTCTAAAAAGAAATACTTTTACCTCAAAGCTCTTTATGTGTTTTGTTGAGTTAATATAGAAGAGTTGCTGTATATGAAGTATGATTTTCTATGGCATGAAGACCCATTTAGACAGTATTGTCAAATACATTTCTGCATAATGATTTTTAAAGACATGAATGTTAAATTCATTTTTGCTAGGGAAATTGGTGCTTCTTTGAAATATCTTTGATGTTTTACTATATTATATCCAGGCATTGCAGTATTTGTATGTGCCTCTTTGCCTTTATCCAGAAAGCAGAGAATTTTCAATCACAAAATTTATAAGTGTATTGGAGAAAATACTTTTAGTATCTTTAAATTTAAGTTATAATTGCAATAACCAGTGCAGAAATTGAAGAAGAATCATCAATTATTCAAGATTCGGGGGTCCTACCATTTATACTTGGTCTAACAAGACTCCATTTAGCTTTTTAAATATACTGAGTATTCAAGTGAGTTTTTGTTTAAGGTAGAGAACATAGATTCTGTTGAAGTATTTATTTTTAAAAAGTTGAAATCGAAATATATTTTGTAAATAACTGCTATCATGACTGATTTATTTCTACCTTCCAGTAGTTTTTGATTTTCTATTTTCTGTTAAGAGTCTCACCAAAATTTTACCTTTTATTATGAATCATTTTCTCAAATCTTCTTTAGAAATAAGTAAATAATTTAAGGCTATTGAAAAAAAAAACAAACTTTTTGATGATCATTGAGATTATCAAATGAAAATGAAAAGGTAAATATTGGGAAGATACTGTTTTTTAAATTTGTTTTGAGAATCAAAAAAAAAAAGCTAAATAACAAGCTGAATAATATTTATTAGAATCCAGAGAAGATAGTTATGTTTAAAAAGCAATCAGTTATGTCAAAACAAAAAATATCTTACTATATACACTAAAGGAAGTGTAATTGCATAAAATGCAGACCAATATATTAATCTATTTGTCTGTCTACACAAAGAAAATGTGAATTACAGACACCAAGTAGAAAGAGAGGATTATAGTGGGTTAGCCTATATTTTTATTTCCTGACTTAGAATGGGAAGTTGAATTTGACATGTACTTTTAACAGGACTGTATTATTTATAAGTTATTCATTTATTAGTATATTTGACAATCACCACAATCGTGTGACTTAAGCAAGAGATAATGGTTACGTGTGCTTTGCTGAGGGAGATTTCAAAGCATAGTATGTTTAAGAGGCTTGCAATTCGTAAACACAGGACTAGATGTGGCATTTCTGAACACACTATTCTTTTTTTTCTATTATATAGCTTCCTCAGGAATCTAAAATGATTCATGAAATATTCTATTTTCATATAGTGAAAATAATAGCAAAGCCAATGTAATACAAAAAGCACAGCAATAAACACCAACATTTTATATTGCTTTATATTTCCCAAAGCACTTCAACACACATTAAAGACCATAAAACTGTTAAAGTGCAGGTCACACAGATTTGTAACCATAAGCTCACCCAATTCTCTGCTTTGACAGGAGAGTTAACCTTGAAGAAAGCCAGTGACAATAGCTCTGTCCTTCTGTGATGGAGTGCTGGTTTAACAATGTCACACTACTGGATGCACATTGATATGTCAGGAACATAATGTAATGTAATATGGAAATGGAAGCAAAGCAAGAATCAATATTCTTTACTGCAAAGGTAGCATACTGAAGGGATACTAGGTTTAAGTCTACTATTACATGTAATTTACTTTAGTTTAAATTTTAGGATTTAGGCAAGGCTAAAGAAGATTTTATCAGAGGAAGGAATGGTAGAATTTTACATTATGAAGAAAGACTCAAGTTTTAAATGTTTATAATTTAATATCAGGTTAATTATGGCTTTAGAGAAGAAAAAGCTATCAGCTTATTCCAGCAAAAATGTCAGCTATAGCAATAATCTAAATAATAGAGGACTGCTTTCAACAAAATAGCAATAATGTTAATAATAATGATTACTATTACTATTAATAGCATTTGTATTACTTTTATTATAGTCACCTTTATTAACAGCTTTCTCAAGATACTTTGCTAAGCATTTTATGTAAGTTGTGCAATTTAATTCTTAAAACAATCTAATAACTTTGAATTTGGTAATTTTAAAAAATAATTCTGAGAAGTTACATAATTTAATCAAAGCAGACAGAAAAAAGTTGGTGAACTAGGAGTCAAATACATCTATATTTGACTGTGAAACTTGCTCTATGTTCATAGTCACTGTAGCTAGATATGAAGCTGGAGATCCTGATCTTTAAAAAAATCCATGCTGGACTTCCTGAATGTTCCTTGTACCAGCAAGGAATTAACAAATGTATCACTTATGGTAACTTTGTAAATAAATATTAACATTTAGATTTTTATTGTTTTAAGAAAAATAATAGAATGATTAGAGGCTTTGAAAAAATATATTTCCACCACATATATTTAATATGTGTGTGTGTGTGTGTGTGTGTGTGTGTGTGTAAAGGATATAGAAGCCTACATCATGATTGCCGACTCATTTTAATGCACCTGTCTGGATTTTTTTTCTTTCTCTTTCTCTCTCTCTCTCTCTCTTTTTTTTTTTTTTTTTGGTACCAAGAATTAAACCCAGGATCACTTAACAACTGGGTCACATCTCCAGCTCTGAAACATTAATCCTCACTACAAACTGCTGTGATACAATGTTACTTCAGAACAACTGCGGTAGTCAGCAATCATAGTAGACATAAGTAGGGTTTTCATTTACTACAGCAGTGAAATCATTGATATTGACCCATTAAGTTCCATCATTCCAGGGTCTCCCTCAGTTGCTTAGTGCCTTGTTAAGTTTCTGAGGCTGGCTTTAAACTCATAATCCTTCTGCCTCCTGAACTGCTAGGAGTATAGACATGGCCCACTGTGCCCAGCTACCCATGTCAACTTCACTGAAATTTTTACAGAAATAAAAATTGGAACTCAATCGGTTACACTTTCCTAGAGAATCAGTTACATTGGATATTCTTTTTTGTCCTAGAGTGCTAAATATCCCAAGAAATGTGATGTCTACATTGATGTTATAGAATTTCTTCACTAAAATAAGATAGTCTTGAGATTTCATTATTAAACAAATAGTTTCCCACAGAAACAGCTTGAAGGAAGCAAGAACTGAATGGAGAGCACACTAGGATGTTATAGAACACAGTGAAGGTCAAGTCTGGCACTCACTCAAGGTGTATGACAAAGATACTGAGGAGGAATATTGGAGTGAACAGGGCGAATGGAAGCATAGGGCACTTACCTACAGGGGATAAAATGAATCACGCCATTCACTTATTGTAATTCTTACTCAAATGTGTGTTAAGCTGTTGAGATGACCGATATTTTCTGATATAAGGTAATAAACCAAATTGCAATAGCAGTTTGAAACTTAAAATTGTAAAAACATGGAATGTATGACAAATTAGGCCCCTCAAATGTCATCTAGTTTTTTTCGTTCGTTTGTTTTTCCCAAGCAAAATAGTAGGAGACAAGCGAGGTGCGGTGGCACATGCCTATAATCCCAGCAACTCTGGAGCCTGAGGCAGGAGGCACTAAACAATTCAGTGAAACCCTATCTCTAAATAACATACAAAATAGGGCTAGGAATGTGGCTCAGTGGTTGAGTGCCCCTGAGTTCAATTCCTGGTACAAAATAAAAAGAGTAGGAGACACAAAAGAACTTATGAAGTGTGAGGCTCTGTAATCATCAGCTTCATTTTCAAAAAGTTAATCTTGCAACTTGGCAAGAAAAGAATTCCAGGGAAAAAATAAATCCTTTAGTTATTTTTCTGAAAATTCCCTGTCTCCAACAGGTTTAATTTTTAGAAGTACACTAGACCAGAGGAAAGGATTGAGGAGTAAAGATTTGAGCCTGGAAATTAAGTCAGTACAGCGGGAAGTAGATCATACAGCTGAGAGTACATTCATGAGTCTTTATCCATAATACAGCATAGACCCTATAGCTCACAATTGCTGATATTTTTATTGATCCTTCAAGTGTCTTTCTTTCTCTTTCTATCTTTTTTTAAATTGGTGCATTATAGTTGTACAGAATGATGTTACATATTGGTACATATGCACATGATATAACAATATAATTTGAACAACATCATTCCTCAGAACTTTCTACCTCCTATCCCCTGGTCCCTTTTCTCTGCTTACCTCCTTTTGATTTTCAGGAGAAATGCTCCAGTATCCAAACACCTTTCTTTTCCTTTTCCCTCTCTAACTTTCACATATGAGAGAAAATATATGACCTTTGACTTGTGAGTTTGACTAATTTTACTTAACACGATGGTCTCTAGTTCCATCCATATTCCTGCAAATTACATTCTTTTATTTTTTTCTTTAAGAATGAAAAACTCCATTGTGTATATATACCACATTTTCTTCAGCCATTCATCAACTGATAGACATATAAGCTGGTTCAATATTTTCGCTGTTGTGAATTGTACTGCTATAAAATGGGTACGCATGTATCATTGTAGTATGATGACTTTATTTTTTTAGGATAAATACCAAGAGGCAGTATATCTCACATAGTGGGTTCATGTCTAGTGTTTTGAGGTACTGTCATATTGATTTTTATAGTGGTACTAATTTTTGATTGCCCCCAAACTGCAAAATGTTCATTTTTGTCCACATCCTTTCTTTAATGACTTCCATTCTGATTGGAGTTAAATGAATTCTCAATGTAGTTTTGATTTGCATTTTGATGAAAATGATTTTGAGCATTTTTCCATACATTTGTTGGCCATTGGTGTTTCTTATTTTAAGAAGTATCTGTTTAATTCATTTGCCCATTTATTAACAATTGCTGACGTTTGACAAAAAGTTTGTATGCTGTTACAATATTAGACCATATACAGATCTCTGCTTTCAAAAGTTACTCATTCAAGCAAGAAGCCTCTGTTTACCGAGAACACAGTCACTAGACATCTAGGGATATCATATAAATACTTACAGAGATGGGTGAGCAAATAACAATGTGATCATGAAACAAAAGTAACTGTATTATCTTTCCATTTACTTGTTTTATTTGAATAGACTGTTTACCTACTACTTCTCAATTTTTTTTTCCTTTGTTCTTAGGTCCCAAAGGTAAGAAGGCTTGATGTTGTTTGTCAAAAGCATCAACATGACTGAAGGCAGAGAATGAGTTTCTCAGCTCCCTCTGCTATCTAATGGTCAGCAAAGTCTTAGGAAACCTGGACTCCAGGAAATGTGTTCTAGAACCTCTGTACTGTAGATGGTAAGGAGCTATTCTATCTATCTGGATTTCATAGAACAAATTCTGGAGTAGGGAATTACCCTCTAATGATCTTCTAGGACAATAACACTGAAGAAATAGGTAGTCTCAATAGTAAGTAAGAAGACAAAGTTCAATGAATAAATGAGTATATATGAGGTTTTGAGAAATAAAAATTTTAGATCATATAATGCTATTTTATTATCAAGCTAAACATATAAGACAATAGAAAAAAGTCCCAAGAATAACCAGATTGATGGAAAATGTAGAGGAGTGTAAGTTTGCTGCCCAGGAAAGAAAATGTAATATTTTATATTTTATCATTAGACACTTATCAAAAAATAAATGAACTAGCTGATTGAATGGTCAAGAAAACACAGAGGAGATAAAATGTAAGAGTAAGAATGTGAAAGTAGCAAAAGATTATACAAACCAGGCTGGTATTAGTACCCAGAGTTTAAGGTGATGTGTGCTGAAGGTAGAAAAGATGAACATACTCTTTGTGGATGGAAACAATAGTGCTAGGAATTAGGAGTGCCCATCTGACTTAAAGAGCTAGTCTCCTTGGTTGAAAGAGGAGAAGCCTTGAGTTCAGATAATTAGATTTTGGTGTAGAATATGATGCTCCAGTACAGCTGAAGAGCTGAAAAATGTGAAGACTTTTTATGAAATCTCAAATCTGTGCAAACTCAAATGTTTATTCTTAGTGGTACTATTGGAATTCTTAGAGATATAGAAATTAACATCTTCCCAAGACAGTGTCAACATTTAGATACATACATTGAAGCTAGCTCAGATGTAAGGGCTAAAATCATAGATTATTAATTTTTAGCTCAAATTTAATTATATTCTGAATATGCAGAAATTTTGTTATTGGTGCAACTGGCACTGAAAAAAAATACATATATCATTTAGACAAATAGAATTACTTAGACACAAATTATATTTTATGTGTATATAAAGCAATATTCTCTCATCATTTAAGTTAATTTGAGAGACCACAGTTATGATAAAAATGATATCCACCTCACTAGTTTTTATGGGAACTATAATGATATAAAAGCATGACATGAATATAAGTAGTTATTTTTGTCCAAAAATAATTTTATCTTTCTTTGATAACTATAAGGTCATTTGTAAAGGAAATTTGTTTTTTCATCTTTTTCTTTGCTGAAATTGCTTTACAAACCCTGAACCTACAACCAATCAGTTTTGATTTTACATAGTAAATCTACTTGTAGGAAATAAATAGTAAATGACCTTTGTGCAAAATTCTAGAGAGAACTTCCACATTTTTCTTTTTACTTAAACTTTTGTTATATGCAAATGGCAGTGCATTTCCCTTACTATGAACCATATCAAAAAACAAGATGAGTAAATAAAAAACACAACAATAATGTTCTTTTCAAAATTTATTGCATTGGCTCTTAAAATAAAGACTGATCATATTATTAAGATTTTTAAAATTATTACTTATAGAGAAGACCAATTTTCTTCCCTGCATAGTAATGTGCATCTAATTCAGTTTTTTAATTGTTTGAAAAAAATCAACGTAAATTGTTTGATTTTTCATATCTAACATGAAAATAATTTTGCTTCTAAATTATATTAGGGAAATAATTGACAGAGGTGATTCCATCTGATTTGTGTCTCTAATTTCATGCAATGGCTTATAAATTTCCTCATACTTTCTTTTGTTTGAGCAATTTTGTATTACTACACAAGGCTAGAAATAATAACCTACTAGGAAAAAAAATCCTATTTCTTTTATAAAACCCTAAGTGTCACTAAAAATTATGAGTACAGAGTGAGTGTTCTTGGCTCTTTTAATATTAGCTCAATCACTGTCAATAAATGATTCTATCTCAGTATTTTCTCATATTTGCATGGCATATATCAGTCCTGGCAGAATTATTTGAGAACAAATTAATCTATATAAAAAATGGTAAGAAATACTTGGATGAAAACTTCCACAAGAAGGTAAGGTGGATAACAGGCAGCTTCATTGAAGAGATACGGTTCAATTTATTTTCATTTCTTCAAGAAATTTTGAAGAGGTAGCATTTGAGATAAAGAATGAAATCAGAAACATTAGTGAAATAGCTTCTCATAAAACTTTTAATATTCTTCCATTGTGCTATAGTAATAAAGGAGTTATGCTGTCTGATCAGTAGTAAGTGTGTCTAGCACAGGATTAATATAAAGCATTGTCCTGCTTTGATTTTTTCTTTTGTGTATAGAGTCATGATAAAACCTCTACTTGGTTTTAGTTATTCTTTCTCTCCCCCAACAAAATTATATTGAAAGAGTCATATTTTTTTGAGCTTTATAGTCACATGGTATGAAGAAATGACATGGAGAAGGGATAGTTCTGTTTTTCACTTTGGTGATGACATCAAGGCATTATGGGTTGATCATGTGAAAAATGTTATCAAGTCAAAGAATTGAGTTAATTTATCTAAACAACACAAAAATTTTCTGTCATGCCACTACAGGAATAACCACACAGCTGTGGCTGAAACAAGCAAGGTGTGAAAAAAAATTCTTTATACCATGGGACAGTTAATTTTAAGACATTACAGTTTTAATTATTTGACATATGTTTCTACATTTTAAACATTTCACTTTATGGGAAACTGGTATTCCTTTGTAGCAGAATAGACAGACAAGAAGAAAAAAAATGATGTTATGATGAAAGTCTTTGTATCCAAAAACATGATTATGAGGTTAAATTTCATTAAAGGTAATGACAATTTCAAAGAACAGTGGCATGATTTTTGGAAAAGATCTGTGTGGAAGAGAAAAAAAAAAGTGGATAAGATAGGAAAACAAACAAACTGACCATCAAATGTAGTGTGACCACAATTAGAGATCGACTTTGGATACAGAGTTATAAGATTTGGGACCAAGTGTCAGGGTCCTGCCCCAACAGGGGATCCAGGAGTCCAGAAGGAGGAGTGGCATCGGCAAAAGAAGATATGGGACAACAGGTTGCAAGTTACATATGAGC